>NW_008330298.1:1979063-1990982 GCF_000622305.1 Nannospalax galili
GATGTCCTAACTGTCCTAACTACATAAATAAAGGTAAAGGAGGTACATATCATTTAATATTCAGAGCAATATTTTGAATATAACTTATAAGGCATTTCACCTGACTGTCATCCTTGGTTAAGTGTAGGGATAAAGTACAAAAACTAAGGCAGTTTACCAAGAGCAGTAAATAAGAAGTGACTCTTCCACATGGCTTCCATGCCCCCCATACACACACAAGCTTCCCTTATTAATGAGGGTGGTAAGATAAATTTATATTGGTATATGAACTCATCATTTTCCCTAACTACAGTCCCTATGGTAGGTCTTTGAGAGTCCTATCCAGGGGATGGAGAGACGGTTCAGTGACTAAGAGTGCATTCTGCTCTTCAAGAGGATCTGAACTCAATTCTTAGCATCTATATTAAGTGGTTCATAACTGCCTGTCACTCCAGCACCAAAAGGATCAGGCATCTCTGGCTCAGCAGGCACACACACACACTCACAGATACATATAAATAAAATAAAATAATCTTTATAAAAAGAGTCCTAGTCAGTGTAATATTCCTTCTGTCTTCCAAGATTTAACTAACTTGAAATTTAGAGCTTGAGGGTGTGTAGAGATCCAGTGGGAGTAAATATACTCTTCCTTTTCATATGGTCAGAACAGCCGAGGCAAGAGGAGGGAGGACAGGAAGCATGCCTGAAGAAGGAAGTTACAGTCCTCCAACCCCACTCTCCAAAGAACAGGTGTTCACGATCTGCATATGTACTCTATATGCAAACAAGGTAGCTCTTATGCTATGTGCTTCACAGTCATTAAGAAACTAGGCAAGATATATTTAGTAGCAGTAATAGTCATTCTTTTAATGCCAGCGGTAATGGCCAGACCATGAAATTAAGCCACTCTTTCAAGTATCATAAAAAGGGTATTAAATTTATAGCCAAGTAGAAATTAAAAGAGACTTTAAGAAGCATGGCTCAGAGCCCACCTTAGAAGCAATAATCTTTTACAGCATTCCCAGTATGAGTATTTCCAACCAACAATTCACTGTCCTTGCCACACCTCATTTTCCACGTGTATGGAAAGCAATCATGAGACTATACCAGTGTTTCTCAAAGATGTGCTGTATCAAAATCACCATGGTGGGCATGTATTTAAATTCAACAAGACCCTGAGATCAAAAACTCTCTCTATATATATTTAAAAAGATGCCTCACCTCCTGTGTATGTTCATATCATTTTCTAAACTGCAGCATCACTAACCTTGCTTGTAGGTGTCCTGCCTATACCTGTGGGCTCTGCTCAAATGCTATATAAGTGTTTCTTAATGTGTTCTGAAATACTTGCATCACAAAAAAGGAGATTATATAAGGTGAATCGGAATATCCAAGAAAGACTGACCAATGACCACTCTCTAGTAATAACACTCCCGGATGAACTTACCCTCTAGTTTTTACAATTCGTTTTATTAATTCTTAGGGGTTCAAGAGAACTCCCAGAAACAATCCATGAGCAATTTGAATCAGGGGACAACTGAGTCTTGGAAAAGCATCCCAAACTCTTTAATTGTTAGAAAGATTCAGGCAAACTCAATCATCAGGAATCACTAAGTCATGACTGGGACTATGATCAAACCATTTCCTTCTCATTAACTTTTTCAAACCGATAAAGAAGAAGGAAGGAAGGAAGGAAGGAAGGAAGGAAGGAAGGAAGGGAGGGAGGGAGGGAAGGGAGCAGGGGAGGGAGGGGAGAAGAGTTTGAGCGTGGAAGGAGGGGGAAGGGGGGAGGGGAGGGAAGGGAAGGGAAGGGAAGGGAAGGGAAGGGAAGGGAAGGGAAGAAAGTCTCAGTCAAGGACACTCTGCCTTTGTGAATTGTGCAGGAACAGCAGACAGCAATGGCTTATTTTTCCAGAGACTTTCAATTATTTTCTTAATAGCTTCCTATTTATAATGAAATTGTCAAGCCCAGAATCCTCTACAGATTTTGTTGTCAGTACACTCACCATCTGCAGACTTAGGTTCACAACTAAACTATCTCCCCACGTCTGGTTCATTAGTTATCAAGCCAGGTGTCTGATTCTCCCAGAGCCACACAGAACCTCTGTAACTGAACATAGGAAGCTCTCTAATCCTTTATCTACATTCAAAATCAAGCAGATAACATGGAATTACCTGAATTGCTCAATGTAAAACAGATTTCACAAAGACAAACATGCTTTTGGCTAATATAAAACATAGTTTTAGATGTCCAGTGTAGGTCTTTTTTTAGGACTTTCTTTTTATTGCTATATTTCTTAAATAGCATACAATACAGTTAGTTTAATTATGGCATTTTCATAACAAATGAAGGTATATTTTGATCTTTTTCCTCAATGTATAGTTTTACTGAATTTTTGTGCACTTCATATAACAGATCTTAATCAAATTTAGACCCCCTCCTCCATCCATATGGCCCCCATAGGCACCTCACTGTATTTTATACATTCTATCATATATGGTATGTACCCAGTTGTCCTTCAGTGCAAGTTCTTCCACTGGAGTCTGCTCAGCCTATCTAGAGTCTCTCCCTTAAACAAGATCAACTCTCCCTCACCCAGCAGTCATCAGCTGCCAACAGTTTCTCCACTAAGGTTGGGGCCTGCTGCCCATATCCCCAGTTCTATACTGGGTTTTAGTCTGATTGAGTTTGCATGGTCTTGTGCACACTGACGCCATTGCTGTAACTTTATATGAGCATCTCCTTGCCCAGACAGACTGTTTCCTTATGATCATGCACCAATCCAGGCTCTTACAAGCTTTCCACCCTCTCTTCCACAATGGTCCCTGAGCCATGGGTGGGTGAGGTTTAATACAGGAGTCCTATCCACGGACACAGACTCCGCAGTCTCTTATTCTTTATTTTGTTCTGAATCATTCACTTCCTGGACTTTTCTCTGCGTTCTTCATCTCTCCATCCCTGTACCTCTGTGTCTCTTCTTCCACTAAATAGTCCTCACTTCTGCTTTCATGTCACATGCATGTCATCCCTCTTTTTTTTCCTTTCTTCCACTCCTTAGGATATCTTCTTCCTCTCTCATGATCCTTTTTCTACCTTCATGACTTACACATACACACACACACACACACACATACATTCTGCATATGGGAGAAAATATGTGATATTTATCCATTTTCCTGCAAAATCCATGACTTCATTTTTCCTTATGGATGAATAAAATGCCATTGAATATATGCACCATATTTTCTTTATCCTTTATTGATGATCAATAAATCCTTCAAAGAGTATCAAATATACTTAGCCATTAGGAAAATGCAAATTAAAATTGCCTTGACATTCCATATCACCACAGCCAGAGTGACTATCATCAAATGACAGCAAACACTAGGGAGGATGTGGGGAAGGGTAACTCTTATTTGCTGCTGGTGGGAATGTAAACCAGTGCAACCACAATGGAAATTAAGGGGGTTCTCAAAAAAGTAAAAATGCAACTACCAAATGACCCTGCTATACAACTAGATAGACACTCAAAGAAACTTAAGTCAATATACCACAGAAATACTTGTACAACCATGTTTATTGCTGCATTATTCACAAAAGCTAAGAAATAAAGTATGTCTAGATGTGCAATGTGACTTCTCAAGATAAATACTATGCAGGAGGACAGCACATCAGGATTCCTTCCAATTGGAAACATGATTCATTCTAATGATCTGTTGCTATGTAACCTGTAGACAGCTTCATCCCATGAAGTGAGACTGCTCCTAGCCACAGTAATGATCCCCAAAGTCAGAGTGAAGATTTTTGACATATCTGTTTATCCATCCATCCAGACAATAAACACATATCGTACTATTCTCAAGGGCCCATTCTAAGGGCTAAGTGGTTAAGAGCACTACCTGTTCTTTCAGAGTACCCGGCTTCAATCCCCAGCACCCACATGGCTGCTAACAACCATCTATAACTGCAGTTCCAGGGCATTCCATGCCCTCTTCTGGCATCCATGGACTTTGCATGACCCAGGTGCACTTACATACATGCAAGCAAAACACTCATACACATAAAATAAAAAACAAACAAGTAAATAAAATAAATTTTAAGGAGGGACTAGAGAAATAGCTTAGTGGTTAAGAGCATTGGCTGTTCTTGCAAGAGGACCCAGGTTCGGTTTCCAGCACCCATATGGCAGCTAATAACCATCTGTATTTTCAATTCTAGGGGATCCAACACTCTCTTCTGACCTCTGCAGGCGTTGCATAATTTGGGTACACTTACATACATGGAAGGAATACACCCATACACATAAAATAAAAATTAAAAAGTCAAGAAGGCCCATTCTAGATGCTACAACATAGCAATGAACAAAACAGGTAAAGCAAATGGCCTTGTAGGATTTATACAATAATGCAGAAAATTTACAATATATAGGAAGCCCAGGAAAATAATTTTACATCACATTAAATGCCATGAGTAAAATAAAAATTTATAATAAAACAATGACGAGGACATTGGGAAACCATGCTGGGAGGATTGACAAGGGCATCTCTAAGGAAGAAATTTTGAACTAAAACCTGAATAACAAGAAGGACCCACCAACATGAAGATCTGGGGAAACAGAGATGGAATACTAGATACAAAGACCTTCAAACAGAAAAGGGCTTGGTATGCGGAGGCACAGCAAGAAAGTCAATGTGTCTGTGATGGAGAGAAGGGAGAGAATGGATGGATAAGAGAAGATTAAGGAGAACCAGATTGTGTAGGATTTTGTAGGCCATGAAGAGGAGTATAGAATTCATAGTAAGTGTACTAGAAAGGCAAAGAGCCTGTGTGGACTATGGAGATATACTTGAATATATACTTGTGTTCTCATTTGTAGAAATAGCTCATATATTAAGTCATTATTAAGTACTGAGATACTTTACAAAAAATCATCATGTTTAAACCTCCCAACCCTAGAAAGAGTGACTATTACCAAATGAGAAGCAACAAAAATTGAAGTTCATCTAAGGTTACATAGCTAATAATCCAGGATTTAAATCCATGACTGTCTGACACCAAATTCACTATTAAACAGTACACAAATATTTATTTTATGTGAAATGTATCAAAGTAGGAATAATTGTGCGCTACCATTTATGATGAATTTCCTGTATGTGAAGCACTTAGATGAACACAATCTTCACCATTACCCTATAAAATCAATACTGTTATTCTACACCTTTACATATAACTAAATTTTGTAACTGAAAGAAGTTAAGGAATTATGGTCACAAGGTTCAGAATGTCAAACTTAAATCCGCTTGACTCTAAACCCTATCAACAATGGTATTGCCCCATAGAGCCAACTTGTCTTTAGGATAATTTTTACTCAAATGCTAGCCTTATTTGGAGTTACTACTATCCTACTCCTTTTTCATGATCAGCATGAATTTTGGTGATAGTAAATGTCCTACTATAAACTAAAATAATACAGAAAGTGAAATGACACTTGGAAGGTGGCTCTTGATGTGGTTTGTATAAAATGTCCCCTACAGGCTCATATTCTGCAGCATGTTGGAGGTTCTTGATATTTATGGAAGGATGGATATAATTGAAGAAGTAGGTCACTGGGAGCATGACTTTGAAAGACATTTTGCTCTTGCTCTCTCTCTCTCTCTCTCTCTCTCTCTCTCTCTCTCTCTCCAAGACAGTCAGAAAACAGCATTTCTCACCTTGAGCCCACTTATTTGATTATAGATAAGTATTCCCTCTCTTCCTTTCCTAACCATGAGGTGAACAGCTTCCCCCTCAACATGCTCTGCCACCATGATGTTCTGTTCAAGTTCATGGGGCAAGCAACCACAGACTGAACTTTCTGAAACCACGAGCTTCTTCTAAGTTGTCTTCTTAGGCAGCTTGGTCACAGCTATGCAAATGTAACAAATACAGTAGTCTTCTTTGGCCTGTTACAGAAAATCCTGCCTGCAAATATGAGAATAAAAAATTCAAGACTTTTTGTATGTATATATCTCATGGACAATGACTCTTCCATCTTAGCTATGAACAGGAAAAAAATGATTGGATAGGTATATAATATCTGTGGGGATGCTAAGATATAAACATCTGGTGATAATGTGCCTAGAACAGACCATCTAATGGACATAATGTATATATCCTTTCCTCCCCATATGTCCAACAATGCCTACAAGTCCTCAGGGCTCTCTTCTATTAGGGAAAAGGAAGAGAAGGAGAACCTACTTTGAAGATGCTTTTATTTGTTTGCTTTTTAAAAAATTGAAGCAGGGTCTCATTGCATATCTCAGGGTGGCCTGAAACTCTGATATAGAAAAATCTGGTCTTAAATTTGTGATCCTTCTGCCTCAGTTCCCCAAATACTGGGATTACAGGCATGTACCACAGTACCTGGTATTGGAGGATGTTTTATAACTTGGAGGCTAATGTTGACTATAACTTTATCATTAGAAAGCACTAGATGATGGAATATTAGCAATAAATGGAATGAAGTACTTACTGATACATATTACAGCACGAATCTTGAAAACATTTTGCTAAATGGTATAAGGTAAATACAAAGAAATAGCACATGATTCTATTTACATAAACTGTCCAGAGAATTCAACCCTATAGCTAGAGAAAATACATTGGTGGTTGACTAGTGCTGGTGTGCTTGAGAAGAACGATCCATAACTTGTTTGAGTTTACTTAGGTGATAATAAAAATACTCTGAAATTGGATCACAGTAATCATTGTGCCATACTGTGAATATATTAGAAAGCACTTACTTTTATACTTCAGTTGAATTTTATGGGTTGTGAATTATATTTCAACAAAGCTGTTATAAAAATCATACATTTGAGGCTGATGCTATTTACAACTATATATACATGTATATATATATTTATCATCCATTAAATCTCAAAAACTATCTAGACAAAAGCATTTATGATTGTTAGAACCAGGCCTCATAGAAACTCCATCCTGAAAATTTTTCTTTTCTGAGTGTGTGTGTGTGTGTGTGTGTGTGTGCGCGCATGCTTCTCTTTTAGTGTCCTAAAAATCAGTAACAGATTGAGGAGACCACCTACTGGATGCTAGAAAACTCCTTACCAACTATACATCCAAAATATTAAAACAAAACTGAGAAAAATTAAATAACTGAAGAACTAATAACAAGTCTTGCAACTGTCCAAGAATATACCCAGGGGGAAGGTTCAAAATTTCAACAGGTAGAAAGAGATCTATTATCGTAAATCTGTCAGTAAACATAGGCACTGACCTCTCATGTGCCATCTTTTGAGTTAGAAGAGATTAACAGAAGAGTATAGGGTTGACCAAAGCTTTGAGAGCCTGTGCTGCTTCCTATGCCAGAAATAACATTAAAAGGTGCACAACTCATTGACTCTGGTGATTATATTTGTGATGTAAATAAAATAGAAGCTAATGTTTCATACTTGCTATGTGCGAAGCATTGACATATACATTTGTATATTCTAATATTATTATATGAACATTGTGACTATTTATACCAATAGATGGGAAGGAGTGCTATGGAATTCTGTTTTCTGGGTGTGACATGACTGTCGTACTTATGAACTCAGCAGCAGTAGCCACCTGCATAAGACCTGTCCAACACTGAGTCCTGATGTGGCTCATCATGGATGAACATCAATATTCCATTATGGATGGGAAAAGGGCTTGTAATGCCCCATCCCTCCATGAGGTGTCATAGGTAGTTAATGGTTGCTGGGAGGGATCATATTTCTTAGTGATTTAGCCACTGGTATATTGCACCTGCTAAAGTAAAAAGCCCCCTTCTGTGCTCGTGGAAGCAATCCTAATTAAATGAACAGGACAACAAAAGACATGATACTAGCAGTGGAATTTGTTGGGAAGAAGAGGTTTAGCAGGAGGGGGAATAAGAGAGGATAACGGAGGGATATAATCAAAGTATATTATATGTGCACAAAATTATAAAATAATAAATTTTTAATATGCTTATATAAAAAGGAAAGGTTGACTTACCCATGTCAAAAAACTAGCAAGTAGATGCGCCATGAGGGAACTTTAACCAGTCTGAGTTTATGTACTTAACAACTATGTTATATAGAATTTCATAGCAATGATATTAATCATAGTAATACTACCTGAAACATGCTGAATACCTTCTCCAACAACCTCTGAGCTAGATGCTAGTATTAACCCATTTGTATAGGTGAAGAAATTGAGGCACAGAAAGATTCAGTAACCTCTGAAAGGCCAACCTATATGACCAACCTTCCTAAATAGTACCATAGAATTTAATGAAATCCAGGTGGTCACTACATTCTGTCACCTCCTTTTTGTCGTGTTGTCCTAGCCTCATACACGCAGAAAGGTTCACCATTCACCAGACCATGAAAGCCAGTGTACAGTCTATTCCATACTGTAAAATCAGTCATCTCAGGTGGCTGATTGGTGTCTCTCATTTCTTTTTGCACCCCTATGACTACCCTCAGTGCCACCTTCAGTCCTTCAAGATTGTGTGGGGAAGAGAGTAAATTGTCCCCAAAACATAAATTATGCAGCAGTCGGTACACTGACTGTCATTTGAGCTGTACAAGGGCAGCTTTAGCCTTTCTCTTTTCATGTATTTTGCACAACAGAGCGCTCCAGGGACAGGCAAATCTCCAGTGACTAAGCACTACAGTGGGAGTTTTACAGGCTTCTTATCTAATTAAGAAAAGGTTGGATTTTTCAGGGTCTTTGGTTTGAAATACATCCCTTTATTAGTTGAAAAGAAGCTTCCAAAAATGAAGCATTAAATATAAGTGCTGATTGAATTTTATCACCGTAGGTAATTAGGAAATAAAAAAGAATCTGATAATAGATTTTTAAATGATACTACCCTTCATGCACAATAAATTTCTTTGATTTTCCCACTCATATATGCATTCAGGTCTGAATAACCAACTTTAAAGCAAGCACAGTTTTAAGGCTAATATTACAATATTTCTTGTTATGTGTAAATATGAAATATATTGGTCAAGACAAATGCAATGCCAGAGGTAGGGATTGTGGGGACCATGAGGAAAAGTCTAGGCAGTGATGTGAGGACTGGAAGAGCAGCTCTAAAGGATAAATCCTCAATGGTTGCCAAAATCAACAAGAGTGAATCAAGGTTGTGGGATCTACAAGGGCAAAGCAATAGAAGCATGTAAATTTCTACAGTCTGGAATGCAGGCGATTTAACAAGAAAAAATTATACCAGAAATCAGACTATTAATATGAGCCTGATATGTAATAAAGTTTCATTACCATATTACCACAAAGGGTGTGTGTGTGTGTGTGTGTGTGTGTGTGTGTGAGAGAGAGAGAGAGAGAGAGACAGAGACAGAGACAGAGAGAGACAGAGACAGAGAGACTAGGCAGGAAATGGTCCACTATATGAGTATAATTGGACTTGAAAGGGTCAGAAAAGTGGCAGCAGCTGGTAATGGAAAAAGTGAAGAAATCAATAGCCATAGCTAGGCCCTAATAAATGTCAAAAAGTCCTTTATTAAGGCAGTGTTGTTCTCAATTATGAATATGCATGGACTGAGCTGGTGGGTAGCAGATCGCTTGAATGGCTCTTTCAGCAGAGACCTAATGTCATTGTGGAGTCACAGAGCCAAGGATGGCACACAGGAATGGTGCTGTCAACAGCACCTGCTCTGAGCTCTTCTCTCTTGTCACTACATACATCACATGCTGAGCTTCCAAAGGCCAGACCGCACTGAGCACGTCTTACACAATTTGGAATGCTTTCTTTCTAAAGTCTTCAGTTGAACTGTGCTGTTTCAAAGAAATCTTGTATTATTTAAAACGATGGGTAATGTTACATGTGGCATTACAGTGGTGACACTGGAGAATTTTGTTTTGATACCTGACTGACCCAAGGGGTGTGACTTACTGTCCTAACAGTTTGTTACGCTGTATTTTAAAAGTACAACTCTTATTTGTATAGTGAGCTTGCTGAATTTTTGTCATATTCCCTGTAAGAAATATATGTGAACCTTTACATTCGCAACAGCTGAGGAGAGGAAGCATGGGGAGCAACTCCCCAATAGGCTGATAGATATGCAGCTTTTAAAGCACAGGAAAGATGTTAGAGCTGGATAGAGATGATGGGTACATAACATTGTGAGTGCAGTAAATGCTACTGAAATGTACTCTTTTTCAAAAGGTTGTTTATGTTATGTGAATTCTACCTCAATAAAAAGCATGTGACTTGTTCTACTTTGCTTTCAAGCGCTGTGACAAAACACTATGATAAATACCAACTTGGGGAGGAAAGGGTTTATTTGGCTTACATCTCCTGGGTCACAGTTCATTTCTGAGGGAGCCCAAGGTAAAAACTCAGTGCAGGAACCTGGAGGCAGGAAATGAAGCACAGGCCATAGAGGAATGCTGCTTACTAGCTTGCTCCTCTGGCCCATGCTCCGCCTGCTTTCTTATATAATACAGGACTACCTGCCCAGGGGTGGCACTACCCACAGTGAGCTGGGCCTTCCCACATAACCCAACAATCAAGAAGATGCCCCACAGAATGCCCACAAGCCATGGGGAATTGCCAATGGAGGCAATTCCCTAATTGAGGCTCCATCTACCCAGGTGTGTCAAGCACTGGCTGCTCATGAAAAAGGCCTGGTTTCAATTCCCAGCACCTACATGGCAGCAAACAACCATCCTGTAATGCCAGTTCCAGGGGATCTGATGCCCTCTTCTGACCTCTGTTGGCATTGCATGACATGAGTGCACTTACATACAAGCAGGCAATACACTTCTACACATAAAATAAAAATAAGAAAACATTTTAAAATAAATTATAACAGATATGTTTGGAAAATCCTTATGCAAAGGACTAAGAAGTATGCCAAGCATCGGACATTTACTAATTTCTTCATCACAGAAACTCCGTTTTACACATAAGGTAACTAAGGAATGGAATGTCAAGTAAATTACCTAAGATATCACAACTTGTAGTTGGTAGTACCAATATTTAATTCCAATCAGTTCGGCTACAGAGGCAGTACATTTAATAATGTTGCCATTTAACCTGAGGTTCAGATAACTGCTCTCAAGAATTTGGCAATTCATTGACGGTGATTGTCAAGACAGTCTCCAAGAGACACACCTAACAAAAGGCAGAGAGCAGGGAAGTAGCCAAGAACCTGAGACAGGTCATACCTAATAAATAAGAATTAAACATAAAGGAGAAAGTAGGTGTTTAGATGGAGGAGACACTGAAAAGGCACTCCATAGAGGACTATGTTATCAACTGCTTAGTTTTACTAGTGTATAAACAATGGGTTGAAGAGTGGTAGGCCAGGCAGTTGGAGAGAGAAAATAGGTGTATCTTGGGAAGTTTGATATTTGGTCTTATAGACATAAAAGGATTATCAATATGTCTTAAATGGGTATTACACAATCAGAGTTGAGTTTTAGAAATATCATTCTGGTGGTTTCTTACAGGCTGGGATTTCTAGAAAAGTGACTTCAAGTTGGAAGGGAGATTCATGAGAAAGCTGTTTTAATAATTCAGGAAAATTTCTAAGGAGTCAATAAACTATGGAAATAGAAATTGGCATTTAAGGAAATGGATAGGGTGAATAAAGATTTAGAATTTCAAATCTCTGAAGCTCATAATTTTGGTTGAAGTCTCAGAAATGTGGAGTTGTCAGAAAAAGCAAGTGACTTTCCTTGCGAAGAATAACCTTTCTATTATTCTTTAAGAAATGGGGACTGTTGGAGGGGAGGGAATGGGCATGGATTTGATCAAAACCTTGTATACATGTATGACATTTTCAATAAAGTTTTACTAAAAGTTTAAAAAAAAAGAAATGGTAAACATGATCAAAAGGTCAAAAAGCCTCAATAATTTTCACATAATTATTACATGCTGAAATGATACTTTTGGGATA
>NW_008330298.1:1991049-2006470 GCF_000622305.1 Nannospalax galili
GAAAATCGTTCATTTCTAGAAGCTATCCACTGAAATTCTAAATGCAGACCATCTTTGAAAAAAATACTCAGAAATACTGTTATTTATTTTAGGTGATAAACATCAGATTTAGTACCTAAGTAGAGAGTTGGAAAGAGGATAAATGATTTGAAATGTATATAAGAAAGTATCAATGCAGCATAGGGTCACCTCGATTGCTTTGTCATCTTAACTGAGAGGAGTTTCAAGATAGCAGGAATTAAAACACAATTCCAAAGGAGTCAGGCAACACTGGGAAATTTTCTTGGCATCAAAAAGAAGAGAGTGTCTCGATGTGAGAAGAAACATAGTGAATTGTTACTCAGAAATCAAAAATATGTTTCCCATCACTTTAACTTGACAATTATCAATCCCTTTCACAATCTTAAGTTGAACACCCTTTGTTCCCTCAGAAAATGCTCAATTATTTAGAGACTATAATAAATATTGAATACAATGTCCTGCCATTGCTAGATCTACAGCGTCATCAAGCACTTGTGATGTACATAAATGATACAATCAGAAAAAATGGTATAAGATGAAATACAGAAAAGGTCCTATATGTTATAGTGTGATATGCATGAAGTCAACAACAGGAGGATCCTTCTGCGACCTGGAGGGGTCAACTATAACTTTCTCAGAATATATGCAATACAAATCACAGCAGATTGGGAAAGAGAAGAATTCAAGAAGGCCAAGGATAAGAGCAAAAATTCCAGAGTCTGAAGGACATCAAGCTGCCTTGGAAAGCTGCTGGCCAGAGGAGAGGACACGAAAACTTCAGGTGAATGAGGTGGAGCCAGCTTAAAGATAGCTTTAAACATTAGATGACCATGTTATGGTTTGAATGTGGCATTCTCCATAGGATCTCATGTGTTTGAACACTGGTCTCCAGTTAGTGGCACTATTTTGGAAAGTGGTAGAACCTTCAGGAGGTAGCGCATCACTGGGGTTGGGCCTTGAAGTTATTTTATCTGTCCGTTTGCCTTTTGTTTTTATGAAATGGTCAAATGTATCCCAGTGATGAGAACACAAGATAACACGTTCCTTGGGACCCACTCCTGCTACACAGGAGTTCAGCACCCTTTTTCTATTAATTTCCTATAAGCCTATAATAAAATTATTCTAAATTCACTCTCTTGTTGTCTATGAAATTCACTTTTCAAGTTAACAAGACAAAGACCTAGGACTGCACTGACTTATTGGAAGATTTTTGAGATTGTGAGCTTCCAGCACCCTAACTTCTGAGTGAAGTCCACCTGAGACTAGAAAGCCTCCAGTGTACAAGGACCCCCATTTTTCCCTGGCTCACTAGATATTACTAGATTGACCTCAAACAGTATGTGTCTGAGGGTAATCTTGAACTTCTGATCTTCCTGCCTCTACCTCCAAAGTAGAGTGTTAAAATTATAAGCATGCATCACTACAGCCAGTTTATGCAGTGCTGAAGATTGAGCTTCAGGCATAATGGTCAAGAACTCTACAAACTCAGCATATCTCCAGCCCTATAAAACTGATTCTTTTATTTTTGTAATGCTGGGGATTGAACCCATGGCCTTGCATATTCTAGGCAATTACTTTACACTAAGCTACAACCCCCTTCACTCCCCAGCCCCACACACCACACACCTGTCTTGAGGTTTTCTACTATGCCTCCAATTTCTGTCACTTGTTTAATTAATGATTTGTTTGATGTATATGAGTGTTTTTGCCTGCACACATGTAAGTGCACCTGTGCATGCATTGCCTGAAGACACCAGAAGGGCCGTCAGATCTTCTGGGATGGAAGATACTGGTGACTGTTAGCCACCACGTGGATGCTAGCCTCTCTCTCTTTCCTTCTTGACTGCTGACATAATGTGACCACCTCACATCACTGAGAATGTGATATGATCATCATAGCTGGAATGGAACAGATCCATTTGACAGGACAAGAAAATGCATGCTACTATGAGATGACTGTGGAACCTTTGAGTGTGTCGGTATTTAGGAATAAGATGGCATCCTTAGAGGAGAATTCTATTTGCATCCCTTTCACCCATTTCCTCTAGTTTTAAAGTTAAAGTAACAGTGAAAACAAATCAGTGCATCTACTGTGCTTGAGGGATTTTTAGGGAGTGGGGATGCTTCTGAAATTTATTTTATTACAACTTATGACATCAATATTTTATGTTTCCTTTAAATACACCAGGTCGTCCCTGCCCCCCCACCCACAAGTGGTTTGTTACTAGTTGTTTGCAATCTCCACAAGATGCAGCTGTAATCAGTGAAATTGCTAGAACTCTTTGCTTTGCTGATTCAGCAGATGTGCTGGAGATCCATAAAAATATAATGATCTCCTCTAAATAGTCAGGGCTGGCAGTTCCAAAAGAAATAAAAATAAAGGTATAATCATTAATCATTTTCATTTGCATTACTTGGGACGGGGGTGGAAATGAACTTATAAATCACCACAGGCAACATGCTATGCTAAAAAACTAAAGTAGATACCTGAAATGTTTGAAAGAAATGTTTGAATTATCAGTGTCTTAAGGATTCTCCCTAATAAAAACAAGGGAACATATGGGGCAGCCCCCAAGTGATTCACTACTGAGAAAAGTGACAATTCATTATATTGTTTTAGGAAAGTAAGAACATTTGCTAAGAATGCAAATTTCATTGGCATGTAAAGCTTGGTCCAGGAAATCAAGTGTTTGTCTCCTTTAGCAGCTTAAACAGTATTATGAAAAATACCACAATTTTGCCAGTTGAAAAATGTTGATAACTGTTAACGGGAAATTTTTTGTTCTTGGAATTGCTAAATTTATGCCTCCCCTTTCAAAAAAAAACCCAGATCAATTTAAATATCTAAAGTCCCATTTCACAAATGCTAATGATAAAATTTTCAGCATTTACTCACAGTGGCAACCATTTCTAATCACCTTTCCTATTAAAAATGTGAATGGGGAAGAATTACATCACTATCGTTGATGAATGTGAATGCCCAGACAAAGGAATCAATTCCACTTTTATGTGTTAGTAGAGAAATCTCATCTTGCCTGGCATTTTCATGAGAGAGTGTAAGAATGAGAGAGATTGATTTTGTTGTCTACCCTGACTCAAGCCACACAGGCAGAGACCCATGAAACCATCACTCAGTCACCAGCAACTTTGATTTAAAAAGTATAGGACATTGCATTTAGAGGTGTATAACATCAAGGCTGTGCTAGATGTGATATTTGAGTTATCACTGCCAAAATTATATTTTATGATGATACTAATATTTTGGTTATAAATTAGAGAATGATGTTTTAGTGTGCACATAAATTACTCACCAAATTCAAAACTACAGGAGAATTTTTGGCAGAAACATAAAGAAAATACCACCTGGCCAAATATCAGACTATGCTGTCGAAAACAATCTTAGTTTGGATCACAATGTGCTGTACTAATTATGCAAGAAGAATTTAAATAAACACAATAAAGAACAGCACCTGATTTATGATTCTTGAACAAGTCCAATGACCTCCACCTCAATTTTTCAGATAAACCATGCTAAAATGAAGGAATTTAAAAGAAAGGAAGGTGTTATTATTCCAGTTGAATAATTCTGATCCTATTAGCCTCAGATTCTGTAAGATAGCAAGTGGGACTTGGGTTTCACTCTGTAGGAGCGATTGCAATGACTTTGTCTTGCTTTGCATTGCTCCTGAGGAAGCAGCGCACTGAAGCTGCAAATGGCTCAGGAATGCCAGGAGTGGGATTCGGGGATTCTGTTCCTGCCTCGAAAAATCATCCCTTGAATTTAGGAAGAAAATTTTATAAAATTTTCAGGGAAAAAATGTCTATAAATGCTGTATGTTTTTACTGGCTCCCAAGCTTTCCAAATGTTTGTTTCGTTGTCAATTACAGTTACTGCCTTCCTAATAAAAGATGAGAAAATGTGATGCCTAGAATTTACAACCACTGCAGTATGTGATTTTTAAGTTTGTATCTTGCCTGGAGGTATCTTGAGTCCCCTTCTCACAAAGAAACAGTGTCCTTTGATTTTTCCACTACCACTTCTTCATAACTTTTGGGTAAGAATTTTTCCATCTAAAAACAGTGTCAGGAACTCATGTGTCTCACGCCCCTCCCCCCAAAAGTCATTTTATTTGTTGAAAAACGTCCGCAGGCAAGCCATCCGGTTGCATCATAGATAAACCTCTATAGTTAGGGCATTTGTGGTAGACTAGTGCCTGATGACAAATATATTTCAGGTAACATTAACCCTTTAATGTGATTAAATTAATTCTGTTGGTCTCCCTGATTGCTTTATCTTCCATAGAATATTAACTTGGACACTGAAATTGGCCCTTTGCTATCATGTTGTTTTTGTTTGTCTGTTTGTATGTTTTTGAGACAGGGTCTCCTGTAGCCGGAGCTGGCCTTGAACTCCCAATGTAGAACAGGCTGGCCTTGATCTCAGACAGCTTCCTGCCTCTACTTCCTCAGTGCTGGGATTAAAGGCCTGTACCACCACACCCTCCTCCAACCCCTGGGCTGCTACCATATTGTTTTGAGTACTAACTATAGTGCCCTCTCCCAAACTGCTTGTGTGTAATACATAGAAAATGTTTTCAATGAAGTTAGGTACATCTCTTGTGCTGGGATAAATTCATAACCACATGTGAAAGAACAAAGTTGGAAATCAGACACTCTCTCAAACCATATACAAAATTTAACCTCAAATCAATTAAAGACCATGGCATAAAAGACAAATCTACAAAATTTGTAAAACATAGAAGTAAATTTATATGACCTTGTGTTTGTCACCATTTCATTACATATGATACCCCAAACACAAACCGATGGAGGGAATATAAACAAATTGAATTCTATCAAAATAATAGTGTTTTGTGCATCACACAAGCACAGTCTAGGAAATGAAATGATATTTGATGTAATGGGAGAAAATATTTGAAAGTCACGTTTGGTAAAATGACAATAAATTTCGGAGATGAAGAAAAATCAGGACATTCATATATTGCTGTTTGGGATATAAAGTGGTATCACATCTATGTAAAATAGTTTGGCAGTCCCTCAGAAGGTCAAATCAGAGTTACCATATGATCCAGAAATTCCATTCTTCTGTGCGCACTCAAGAGAAACAAAAATATAAGACCATAAAAAATTGTGTAGGGGAAGCATTTAGCAGCACTCTTCGTAATAGCATAAAGGGCAAACAATCCAAATGTCTACTGAGGGATAAATGGATAAACAAACTGTACAATGCCCCATTCTTCAGTCATAAAAATGAATAAAATACTAATAATGGAACAAATACCAGCAATGAAAACACTGCTAAGGGATAGAAGTCAGTTACAAAATAATCAAATATTATAATGTCACATTGATACAAGTCTTTCACCATAAGAAAATAAATAGAAATAGAAAGGATATTACTATTTGCCAGAAAGTAAAGATGGAGAAATTAGGGGATGAGGAGTGTCTGCTAATGAGGGATAATTTCTGTTTGAGATGAAGATATTCTAGAATTAGATAGTGGTAATGTTTGTATAACTCTGTGAATGCAGTACAAACCATTCAATTTTGTACATTAAATGGATTATATGATGTTTGAATTATATATTCATAGAGATGAATATATATGTATATACTGTGTATGTATAATATGTGTATATAGCCAGACCTTAGGTAATTACAGAAAAGAAAAACACATTTGCTTCACCACTTAAAGTCAATTTTCTTACACAGTATGTTTATGGCCAGAAAATAAAATATTCATTTGAGCTTAATCCCATTGTTGAATACATATGGTCATTAAGAGCATTCTCATCCATAACCATGACCTGCAGGTCTTTGCCTTTCAACACTGCTATCTTTTCAACTCAGCCCTTTATGAAACAGAAATCATTATTTACTTGTGATGTTTTCTTGGGACCCGATATGGTTACATTGCGTGAAATGAAGAAAAATGCATCGCCTAGGTTTACATGATAGAAGAAAGCATGTCCCCCTCACATTGTGAAGAAATAGTAACGTTTATTTTCCTTTTGCTCCACCCCTTTCCTACCTTGCTCTGTTACAGCCAGGCTGATCATTATGGATTAAGTCAAACGGGCTCTTTTAGGCCTCAAGCTTCCTATGTGTATGGCCAATGGGAGTCTCCAGCAGATCTGGCACTCTTCCTGAAAGGGAGTCAGGTAGCAGTGGCAGCCACAACTCCTGTCAAGTTAAAGTTCTTGAAAAGTTATGGATGCAATTCTGAGAGGCCTTTTGGGCCTCCAAATGGCAGCAGCTTCTTGGGGATGCTTCACCATCCTTTATTTTCCTTAATTTTGCCCACACAGTCATTGTAATAAGACATCTCCTAGTCTCCCCCACTTTCAAAAATTCCACCATACAAGTCTATCACAGATTAAACCTTTAATTTACTTGGAGCAGTCCAGCTAGGTTACTTAGGACACTTAACTACGATTTTCTTTGTCATTTATCAAATGGTGGCCATTACAAAGGTTCTCATTTGGTCCAGCAGAACAAAAGAACCACTTCAATCTGAAAATGGCTGTGAAATTGAATACTCACATCAGCTATCACAAGAATCAATGGCTATTAGGTGGTAATCATACCACTGCCGAAGTAGAAACTTTGCTGGCACCCTTGTCTAAGTTGTGAATTGAGAATGCACTATTTCTTCACACATAAAAATACAAGTTCTGAAAAAAAAACACACAAGTTCTGGTAGCACCCACCCCCAAGCTTGTGTCGTTCAAGCCAAGAGATCATTCCAGTATCTACTTTAGTTAAAAAGTGGGAATGTGGATTTAAAATGATCTGTTTATTGTGTGATTTTATGAGAATACCATAGCAACACTACTACAGACATGTTAATATTCCGTTAAATAGATTTTCAATTGCCTTATGCTTGTTTAGAAAACCTTCCACAGAAGTTATATGTAACTATTATTCCTAATGAGAATTCAAACTAAGAATGATGATTTATATGGTTTACCAAAGCATTTTAAAAACTTTTCTTACCTCTAAACACTACAGTCTGAATCTAGTTGTGGTAGTACTCACCTGCAATCTCAGCACAGACTCAGAAGACTGAAGAAGGAGGGTGGTGGGAAAATAAACACAAATCTCCCTGCATTTCATGCTGTGAAAAGGACCAGGGATGTGAAGATAAAGCTGCCGTTTAGGCATTTTCCCTTAAGAATACAGAAGTTTTTGGGGCCTAACACTTAACCATCTGATCCCAAGTGAAGCCTAACTTGTACATTCACCCTTACATTCCTTCCTCTACCCAGTTCGTTTTCTGGGCCATTTCACTTGTTTTATCAAAATCCAATTTATTTCACCAAACTTCTATTAATTTTGAAAGATGCTTTTACAGACTAGACTTTTCTAGTCCTCCATAAACATTATTAAAGTACATGGGACTTACCCTTGTGCCTCTAAATTTCTCTAAGTTGTGTGTGTGTGTGTGTGTGTGTGTGTGTGTGTGTGTGTGTGTGTGTATCCTTTTCTCTATTGCAAGGACACAATGCATTCATATACTCAGAAATCATGTATTGCTCACGTGTAACATACATCCAGAAACCAACAGTGTCAGATCCTCCAAGAGGATCCTTCCATTTCACAAGATGACCAGAGCAAAAGAGTCATATCTGCCTAAAAGGAATTGTTAAGGGTAGATGTTCCAGCTTCTGAAAAAGAGATTTCTGCCTAAGGAGCTTTCCTAGATCACTGGAAATCACAGAACATGTAGGTACTGCTGACTTTCCTTACTGACTAGCCGGCTGTATTTGAGGTAGAAAAGGTGCATGAAGGCTTACCACCTAATTATTTTCTAATACTCACTAATTTCAAAGAAAATGGCTTTTCAAAAATATTGGTTCAGCTGGGCATAGTGGCGCACGCCTTTAATCCCAGCACTTGGGAGGCAGATACAGGTGGATCTCTGTGAGTTCGAGGCCAGCCTGGTTTACATAGTGAGTTCCAGGTCAGCTGGGACTACAGGGAGACCCTGTCTCAAAAAGACCAAAAAAAATATTGGTTTTGCGGAAAAGGGAGTACTTTAACTGGGGAGGGAGGGAGGGAGAAACAGTTGTACAGGGAGAAAAGAGAGAAAATTAATGCTTAGCTGGTGTAAAAAACAAGAGGGAATTAGCTCAGAAACCTACTGACAAATTATACATGCAATATTGCTACATGAGTCCATGTGTATAGCTGAAGGCTATACAAGAAACAGTGCCAGACAGGAGAGACCTCCCTTTGAGTTGTTGGCCAGGGTAGTCCAAGAGACTTTCAAAACTATACAGGCTATTGCCACAGCCCTTGATTGCCTCCCAGAACTTGAAGGTAAGTTCCTATTGCTGAAGACAGGACATACTTCGGACACAGGACTTGGAGCAACAGAGCTGAAAATGACCTGGAAACCACTTCTCTGAAGGCTAGCTCTCATAGTTTTGTAGAACACTATGCAAGCTGATCAGGGAACATCAATCGACGGTCCAATCTCAGCTTTAACGCCTAATAACCACAACAATGACGGCCACAGCAAAATATATTGGTGCAGTAGTGGCACTCTTATCTTGGAGGTAATCAACAGCTACCTAATTGGACCAAAAGCACACTAAACCGGTGAGAACTCATGTGTCGTACTGTAAACATAGCCAAATACACATGCTGGAGAGGTGATAGATCTTAGAGAGAAACAAAAGGCTGTCACATTCCTAGGCAAATGTAATTTCTCACTATGTGATAAATATAGATCCTTATATTTACAAAAATGTGTGCCAGTTACTACCCATCAATGAAGCACCTTTTGGAACAAATGTAGACTATTATAGAGCTCCACAACTGGTCACACACCGAAATTAAGTGTCTGTGAAATGCCCAACACTAAGTAACACATCTACAATGGAACTGCTACACCTAAGACTCATAGAACATACTGGAACAAGGGATAGAGAGAATACTAATACATCTCTCAACTCTCATCAACAAACCTCTCTCATGCAAAAGGACAATGAACCCAGGGCTCAGGGACCATCGCAGAAGAGGGGGCAGAAAGTTTGTAAGAGTCAGGGGAGGGGGTGCATGACCATGTAGAAACAGAGTCTTACAGGTTCATGGGACCTTGCTCATATGAACTTACAGCAATGGTGACAGCATGCACAAGACCCATGCAAACTCAAGCAGACAAAAACCCAGCACAGAACTGTAGAAATGAGCAGCAGGCCCCAATCTTAGTGGAAGAATTATTGGCAGCTGATTACTGCTGGGTGAGGAAGAGCTGATCTTGTTAAAGGGAGTGACTCTAGATAGGCTGACTAGACCCCAGCGGATGAAGTTGCACTGAGAGACATCCGGGGACACTAACTTGACTTGATAGGCCTTAACATAAAAGACAGAATGCATGAAATCCAGTAGGGGGTATGACAGGGTGCCAGTGGGGCAGGGGGTATAAAGATGATTGTGATATGCATGAAATACACAAAAATTCAATAAAAATGTACAAAAAAATCTTATTACACTAGGACCAAAATAAATCAGTTCTTGTTTTCCATTTTCTCGAAGTGTAAGTCCACATGTGCTAATTTAACATAATAGAAGCTAGCTGTGGTGGTACACACCTGTCATCATTAGATGACACTGAGACTAAGGTAAGTAGAATCGGCAGTTGGAAGGCCAACTCTTGGGCTACATAGCAAAATCCTTTACCAAATATCATGATGGAATTCAGTTCAGCTGTAAAAATTGAAATCATTATGTTTGCAGGTAAATGGGTAGAACTGGAAAACATAGTGAAGTAACCCAGACCAGGAAGACAAACGCTTCAAGTCCTCTTTGATTTGTGGATTCTAGCTACGCATTTTCAGATATGAGTATACAATGTGAAGTAACATCAAAAGCCAGGAAAGTATACAGGAATCATGGGGGAAGGTAGACAGAAGGCTCTTGGGGGGGGGGAGTAGGGCACAAGTGTTTTGAAAGGGAAAAGGGGAAAACAGGGGACTGGGGGACTTTAACTAAGGGACAGGTAGGGAGAAATAGGGAGAAGAAATGGAGAGGGAGGACAATGAGATAGATTAAGGATACATGAAAAAGACATAGGAAAGCATTATTTTATAGGGTTACTGTCCTAGTTTGTTTCTCCATTGCTGTGACAAAATACTCTGACCAATAGCAACTTGGGGAGGAACGGGTTTATTCAGCTTACATATTCCAGGTCACGGTTCATCACGGAGCCCAAGGTAGGAACTCGGGGCAGGAACCTGGAAGCAGGAGCTGGAGCACAAGCCATGGAGGAATGCCGCTTACTGGCTTGCTCCCTTGGCCCCTGCTCAGCGTGTTTTCTTATGCAACACAGGCCCACCTGCCCAGGGGTGGCACCACCTACAGTGGGCTGGGCCCTCCCACATCACTCATCAAGAAGATGCCCCTCAGACATGGCCGCAGGCCAGTCCTATGGAGGAAATTCCCCAATTAAGGCTCCCTCTACCCAGGTGTGTCAAGTTGACACTGAAGCTATCCAACAGTTACTTAAAATACATATATAATCTCTATGTATACACACTGATACTATGTATATTAATGCTAACACCACACAGTGTGATAATACTTTGCCCAAGACAGATATCTAACAAAACCTTCAGAACCAGGCATAGAATTCTTCCCTTGAGTTGTTGGTCAAGGAGATCCTAGAGACTCCCAAAACAATATAGGCTATTGCCATTGCCCTTAGTTGCCTCAGAACCTGAAGTTAAGACCCTGTTGCCTATGATACTACACACTTCTGACAAAGAACTTGGAGTAATTGAGCTGGAAATGACCTGGAAGCCTCCTCCCTGAGGACTACCTTTCATAGTATTGTAGGATGCTATCTATGAAGATACCAAGGGAGAAAAGCAATCAATGGTCCTACCCAGCTGTAAAGCCTAAGAATCACCCACCGGCCCAGCAAAATATCCCTAACGGTACAATGTACAATGCACACTGTATGCAAATGTCCTGTTCGATATCAGGAACAGTGGATTTATATGCTGAAAATTTAAAAGATAGAAATAAACAACAACAAAAAAAAAACAGAGATAAAGAAAACATTAAGTCTCAAGTGTACATTTTGGAAGGATGCTCTTATAACAAATACCATTACAGGCTGGAGAGTTGAATCAGTGGTTAAAAGCACTGGCTGCTCTTGCAGAGGACCAGAGTTCAATTCCCAGCACCCACATGGCAGCTATCAACCATCCATAGCTCCAGTTCCAGGGAATCCAATGCCCTCTTCTGACTTCTACTGGTATTGCATGACATGGGTGCACTTACATACATGCAGGCAATATACTCATGCAAATAAAATAAAAATAATAAGTAAAATATTTTTAAAAAGAAATGCCACTTATAGCTGTTTACCTTTCCCAACTCTAATTTATTTGGATATCTGAAAAACGTCTTTTTGCCAGTCACTGATGCATCTGGGTGTATTTTTAATTACTCTGTTAGTTACTTTTGCTATTTGACCATTTCAAACATTTATGCAACACATTCTGATTATCCCACACACCCTCCCTCATCTCCCCTCCATCACTATCACACACATTCCATCTCTACCAGTCCCTTTCCCTGAGTCCTGACATTAGGTTTTGTGACCCATTTAGTTTGACCAGGACCATGTGTGTGACCATTGGATTAGAACTACCCATTGGAGCCTGATGTGGTCACCAGTGGGTATAGAGATGAAAGCAATGCCTCCCCCCTGAATTCATCAGTTGAATATAGTTCAGCAATAAGGGAGAAGGATATTTTTGTAATATGTTTTGTACAAGATTTTACTTGTTTTCAACCAGAAAGTTGATTAAAGTATCTAATCTGCCACAAGAACCCTATATTGAATTTTTCAAGCAGTTAAAGTTATTTAATTTGAAAGACTATGTTTAGTTTGAAATCGTGCCTTTCATAAGCTTTTTAAAGTTCATGTCATAAAATTCTTATTAAAATACATGATAAGTAATAATTGTTTCATTAAATTCTGAAAACTCATATTAATCACCCCTCCTCTCCATCTTCTTAAGGACAGTATTTCTAATTGTATTTTAATGATTTTGCAGTGCTAGGGATTCAACCCAGGGACTTGTTCATGTTAAGCAACTGTTCTATCATTAATCGTACTCCAGCTTTTCTACCATCATTATTAAAATAGAATCTGACAGGTCCCTCAGATCTAAAAGTGCACAAATCACTACCTTAAAAAATAAGCATTTCTGGCAAGAAAATAAATTACCCAATTAAAAAATGGGCTATGAATCTGAATAGAGAACTCTCAAAAGAAGAAATAACAATGGCTAAGAAACACCTTTAAAAGTGTTCAGCATCCTGAAAATGCAAATCAAAACTACTTTAAGATTCCATCTAACCTGAGTCAGAATGGATTAAGATTAGGAGAACAAATGACACCATATGCTGGTGTGGAAAGGGAAAACCCTATTCACTGTTGGTGATATTGCAAACTGTTCCAACCACTATGGAAATCAGTAGGGAGAACACTTAAAAACTAAAAATAAAACTATCACATGATCTGGTCATCCCACTCCTTGGCATATACCCAATGGACTCATCCTGCTACAGAGATACTTACACAGTCATGTTTGTTGGTGTTCTTTTCACAATAGCTAAGAAATGGAAACAACCTAAACATCCCTCAACTGACAAATAGCTAAAGAAAATGTGGTACACTTACACAATGGAGTTCTACTCAGCAGTAAAGAAAGACAAAATCATGAAATTTGCAGGTAAATTCATGGAACAAGAAACTGTTATACCCAGTAACACAGACTCAGATGGGAGTATATATCCTGAAATAACTGCAGGAACCAGGAAAATGGAAAGGAACCATGGTGATGAAGGGGAAGAAGGGACTCAAGAGAGGGCCATAGTAGGAAATAGGTGTTATTAAGGGGCAAATGGGGGAAAGGGGGTACATTAACTGGAGAGGAAGTAGAGAGGGGTATACCTGAGGAGTGAAAGGAGAGATAATGTTGACATGATATGAAAAGACAAAGGTAAATAATTGGTTCAAAGTTTTACTGAAAAAAATTACATGTAATAAGGATACAAGGGCTAGAGAGATGGCTCAGCGTTTAAGAACACTGGATGTTCTTGCAGAAGACACAGGTTCGAATCCCAACACCCACATGGCAGCTAACAACTGTCTGTAACTCCAGTTCCAGGGTACCTGATGGCCTCTTCTGTCCTCCATGGGCATTGCATGACACAGGTGCACTTTCACACATGCAGGCGATATACACGTACACATAAAAAACATGAAAAAAATAAGTATACAAGTGCATGTGTATAGCTCAAGGCTATATAACAAAAAGTGCAGTGCCAGGCAGGAGAAACTTGCTTTGGAGTTGTTGGTCAGGGTAGTCCAAGAGAGTCCCAAAATAACACAGGCTGTTCTCACACCCCTTGATTGCCTTCCATAACTTGATTGTAAGACCGTATTGGTGAAATAGGACATATTTTGGACACAGGATTTGGAGCTGAAACTGACCTGGAATCCTCCTCCCTGAAGACTAGCTCTCATGGTAACAGAGGATACTAGTCAAGCTGCCAAGGGAGAAAACCAATCAATAGTTCTACCCAGCTGTAAACACTAATAAGCAACAATGACTGGCCCACCAAACTATTCATACAGTAGTGGCATTTTTATCTTTGGGGGTAATCAACAGCTATCTAATTGGAATTAAGGCCTACTTAAAGGGCAGAAACAAATGTGTAGAATTGGAAACAGTCAAATACAGAGATGGGAGACAGGACTTTGGGTGGGCCCACTAGATGGAGACATACTGAAGGAAATTTGGGAACACAAAATCAGACTCTATCTCTGTGTCTCTGTCTCTCTCTGTCTCTCTCTCCTCTACATATATAATATATTATATATATCATATATATAGAGAGAGAATGAGAGTACATTAAATTGGGTGGGGGGCAGTGGAGGGAGATGTGGATAGGGGCGAGATCTGAATACCACCCAATTATATTGTATGAAAATCTCAAAAATTCAACTAAAACTTTTTATAAAAGCAATTGAAAAATAAGCATTTCTGGAGGAGGGTTCGCATGACAGGGTGCTTTTTGAGTCAGAACTTGAAGTTGGCAATTTTAAGATTGGCTGTGTTCTTTTCCCAGTACTATTTAAAAATATTTTCTTTCAATTCTGCAACCGTTATGGAAAAATTAAATCCTTATGCTTTTCATACATGAACTTCCTGCTTATCAACTCACTCCACCAAGAGGTTGAATGTCCAAACAAATCCTATGTTTTGTGAATTCTTACAAGAAAGTTAGTGATTGTCTCATCTTGAAACGTGCTTTTAAATATTAAGCAAGAGAGAAAGAAGTTTTCTAATTGAAGACAAGTATTTTAGAATTTATTTATTGATATTTTCCTTAGGCCCATATGCTTCTTTAATAATGGAATGAAGAGAGCAAGCAATCAACACAATCAACATAGAATGGGATTTCTCCGTGAATATACTGCAGATGCCAAATGATGTGTAACAGAAATCTTATTGCTGAATGGTCTAACTCAGCCAAAGGCATGAGCACAATAAATCACTATTGACGAGCTTGAAGTAATATGAAATAGGACAGAGTTTTCCTGAGTAAATAGACTAATGAAAACTTCATTTTTTGACTGGATAACTTCCATAGTGCAATGAGATAACTTTTATGGTATCACAATTGAAAAATTAGGCAATTTCTGGGAGACTAATTGTGAATGGATTCAAGGAAGAAATCTTCGAAAAATACTTGAAAGGACGATATTTATTTGTGACACATTCAGCAATTAATTTAGAGAGAATACTATGGTTAATTAATTTAGAGGGAATAATATGGTTAATAACTTGCACGACCTTCAGTGGGCTGGGCCCTCCCACATCACTCAACAGTCAAGAAGATGCTCCACAGATATGGCCACAGGCCAGTCCTATGGAGGCAATTCCCCAGTTGAGGCTCCCTCAACCCAGGTGTGTCAAGTTGACACTAAAGCTATCCAGCACAATAAATGTACCCTTCTATAACTGCAGTGTGAAGATGAAAGAACGGAAAAGCAGGACATGAAATCAAATACAAGGAACAAAGTATAAGAAGGATTTAATCATAAATAGCGTGTGAGTCAGCTTTCTATGACTACAATGAAATATTTCAAATATTCAGCTTATGGGATGAGGAAAGTAGGTTTGCTTTGACACTCATAGTCTTAGAGGTTACTGTACGTAATCAATTGTCTCCATTGGTTTGGGGCTATGGCAGAGCAACACACCATAGTGAGATTGTGTTTCAGAGTTAAGCTGCTCACCTTGTGGGAGAGAGAGAGAGAGAGAGAGAGAGAGAGAGAGAGAGAGAG
>NW_008330298.1:2006497-2008867 GCF_000622305.1 Nannospalax galili
GTGTCCTACAGTTTTTATATCCCTTTCTTAGGTGGTATGTCTCTGATAACCTAAAAACTTACCAAACAGCCCCATATCCTAAAGGCTTCATCAACTCCCAACAGTATCACCCTGGGGAAAAGGTTTTCAGTATCTTCCATATCCAAATCACAGCAAGCAGCATCTCAGGTACAAAGTCAGACAAAAATCAGCAACAGGTTTGAAGGAATCTCTTAAGCTACACGGCTGGCTCCTCAAATACATCAAAGTTATTAGCCTCAATTATAGGACAGGGATGAACCTTTGAAGATAGTTGTCCCCCAAATGGTACATAGGAAGATTCTAGCAGATGTTAAAGTTATTTCAGAATTACTAACTCTGAAGTCTCTAGGCCTGCTCAGGAATACAATCATGCCACACTGCATACAGCTACCAATACTTCATATCCTTTCCTTTGTTTTTTCTCTCTTACTTATTCCTCTTTCTCTTTCTTCCTCTCTCACAGGGTCTTTCTATGTAGCTCAGGCTAGCCTCAAAAACAAGATACTCCTACCTCAGCCTCCCTAATGCTAGAATTACAGGTGCATACAACCACTCTCAGCACCACTTCAATCCTTTACAATATAAAGCATACAATCAATAAATTCTGAAGTAATGAACTGATCACACCCTCATTTTACTTCTGGTTTTCTCATGAATTCCAGAAAGACTAAACAAAATCCTAGCAAATAGAATTCAGTAGCACAATAGAAACATTATTCATCATGATCCAGGGTGATTCATCCAAAACATACAATGATGATTCTCTATACTACATTCAAATAAAAAAAAACATGGTACACAGGCTTGTAAAGTGGCTGAGTGATTAAAGGTATTTTTCACCAAGCCTGACGACCTGAGTTCAATCTCAGAACACTCATGGTGGAAGGAGAAAACTACCTTCCAAAAGATGTCCTCTGATTTCCACACTCACACACATGCTCACATACACTCACAAAATAAACAAATGTAATATAAAACGTGACACAAAATTAGCAGAATGCAGAACAAAATCATGTGGTCATTTCAATTAATACAGAAAAGGCATTCTATAAAATTCAATGTAACTTCTTGATTAAAAACTTTGAACAGATTAGGCATACAGGAACATACCTATACATAAAAATCTATTTACAGCTAGTAAATAGAAACAAATGTCCATCAGTCAATAAATGGATAATAAAAACGTGATACATTTACACAATGAAGTTATATTTAGTGGTAAAGAAAAATGAAATGAAATTTTCAGATAGAAACTCATACTAAGTAAGGTAACCCAGATTCAGAAAAATAAGCGACACATGTTCTTCTCATTTGTGAATGCTAGCCCCAAATACGTAGATGTGAGTGTATATCTTGAGGTAACTGTTGGAGCCAGGAGAAAGAAAAAGAATAATGGGGGGGAAGGGGAAGAGGGAGCTTGAGAGAGGAGGCTGGTAGGAGACAACGTGTTCAAGAGGGAAATGTGGAAAATGTGGGATATTTTACCTCAGGAGTGAGGTCTATAAAGTGGGAGAGAGAGGAAAGAAAGATAAATAATACTTAGATGGTGTGAAAATCCAAAGGGAACTGTATTATTCACAAGCCTACTTAAAAATGCACATATAATATAAATGTGAGTGCATATGTATAGTTGAAAGTTATGTAACAACAATGACAGTGCCAGGCAAGGGAAACCTCCGTTCAAGTTGTTCATCAGGGTAGGATAAGAGACTCCCAAAATAACATAGGTTATTGTCACAACCCTTAAATGCCTCATAAAACTTCAAGGTAAGACCCTATTGCTGAAGACACAACATACTTTGAACACAGGACTTGGCTCAATTGAGCTGGAACTGACCTAGGACCTCCTTCCTGAAGATTAGCTCTCATAATATTAAAAGATACTATGTAAGCTTCCAAGGGAAAAACCAATCAATGGTACCACCCACCTGTAAAACCTATGAAACACAATTATCTTTATTGACACAGAGTGGCACTTTTTAAAAAATATTTATTTAATAACCATATAATTAGAAGAAGCATTTCATTACAACAGCATTGACATATTCAATAAAAATTTCCAGAGCTAAGATGCATCTCTTTCAAAATTGGCTGTAAATTTTTACGTTTACAGTTGAATTGATAGAGTTATACAATATTGTACCCCTATAGGACATAAAATTAACCCCTATAGCACATAAAATTAAATGAGGTTTTAAACGTTAAAAAAGATCTCCATTTCATTATTAAAATATACAGTTTCATACAGAAAAATTCATTTTCAATGCAATTGACATTAACATGTTTGCACATGCGTTTCTAATCTCTATATATCTGATTATTACTAGTGACAGTCCCAGCAGAGAACTG
>NW_008330298.1:2008908-2012321 GCF_000622305.1 Nannospalax galili
TTTATTTATACACCCACTTCCCAGGTAGCACCCTCCCATAGCCTCCCTGCCCCCACTAGAGCCCTTATACTCTCATATGCCTGCTACTCTCTGCTGTGTTGTTGGCACCCCCAGCCATTCCCCGCTACTTGCCCTTCTTGTGAATCTAGTCAGCCTATCTAGAGGCCTTTGTTTTAGGAGGGTCAGCTGTTCTTCATCTAGCAGTAATCAGTTTTCTATATTCCTTTGGATAAGATTGGGGTCTGCTGTTCATTTTTCCAGTTCTATGCTGGGTTACTATCTGGGACTCCCTTTGGCCACCATGGCCATCAACTCAAAAGAAGGTATTGCCTGTCTGGCATTGTTACTCGTTATGTAGCCTTTAGCTATACATATGGACCCTTATGAAATTATGTAGGCCCATTTAATCTTTGTTCTATATTCCTTTGGATAAGATTGGGGTCTGCTGTTCATTTTTCCAGTTCTATGCTGGGTTACTATCTGGGACTCCCTTTGGCCACCATGGCCATCAACTCAAAAGAAGGTATTGCCTGTCTGGCATTGTTACTCGTTATGTAGCCTTTAGCTATACATATGGACCCTTATGAAATTATGTAGGCCCATTTAATCTTTGGTTATATTTTCCTTTTGGGTGTTTAAGGACATATAGTTGGTCCGAATAAAACCGATTTATTTTTACTCTTAAGGTCATTTGAGGATCTGTTCCTCAGGGTTCACATGGGCTTGGGCGGAGCCCCTGGCTCCTTTCTTTTACCAGTTCCACCTATGTGAAGATAAGGCAAAGGTCCTGCTCGACCATGGTTGGCTTAGCTTGGAAGCATGGAGGAAATGATTCCTCTGTGTTGACCCTCCTCTTTGTAGACTGGACGCTGGTTCAAGTCCATCTGGTGGGGTCTCCTTGGCCTCCTTGATCAAGAGGACAAGTGACACACCACCATTATAGGATATTTTGAGAGATGCTCATAGTCCCCTGGAAGTAATTGACCTAGGAGGGCAAAGAGCAAAAAGTGTCCTTTACGTCCCTCTGACCAAATTATTATAGATCTCAAGGTATGTCTGTTAAACACCTAAGAAGGTTCGTTTCACCAGTCTGGTATTTTTAATTACCGTGTGTCATGTAGATAAATCTTGGGCAAAGATCAGTTGTTCTCAGATAAACCTTATCTAGACATATATTTCTTGATCTGCTTTGTATAATTTGTCAGTAGGTTGAAGGAGTAATATACAGGCCTTAATAAGGGAGATATGGATAAAAATTGGGTTAGTTTAAGGGAGGTGGGAGGTAAGGGTATACAAGGTACCTAGGGGATAAAGGGAAAGAAGGAGCTCAGGAGAGTTAGGATCATAGGAGAAGGGTATTATTAAGGGATAAAGAGGGGAAATGGGTGCACCTTAAGTGGGAAAACCATGATGGAGAGGGGAGACAATGCAAGATATAAATAATGCCTAGCTACTTTTGAAAACCAGAGGGAACCATATTACTCCTACAAACTACTGAAAATTATACAAAGCAGATCAAGAAATTTATGTCTGGTTAAGGTTTATCTGAGAACAATAATCTTTGCCCCAGATTTGTCTGCATGACATGCAGTAATTAAAAGTACCAGACATGTAGATTGTTTTTCTGAGTCTGTGTTACTTCACTTAGTATACTAAGTATACAGTTTCTAGTTCCATCCATTTACCTGCAAATTTCATGATTTCATATGAGTAGAACTCCATTTTTTTAAATTCACCATATATTTATTAATGACTCAACTGAGAGACACAGGTTTCTTCCATCTCTTAGCTATTGTGAAAAGAGCAGCAATAAACATGGATGTACACGTGTCTCTGCAATAGGATGAGTTCTTTGGGTATATGCCAAGGAGTGGTATAACTGGGTGAAATGGTAGGTTCATTTGTAGTTTTTTTAAGAGTTCTCCACACTGCTTTCCATAGGGGTTGAAGCAGTTTGCAGCCCCACCAGCAGGGGATGAGTGTTCCCCTTTCCCCACATCCTCTCCAACATTTGGTATCATTTGTTCTCTTGATCTTAGGCAGTCGAATTGGGGTAAGATGAAATCTTAAAGTGGTTTTAATTTGCATTTCCCTAATTATTTGTGATGTTGAACATCTTTTAAGAGGTTTCATAGCCACATTTACTTCTTCTTTTGAGAACTCTCTGTGCAGCTCATTAGCCCATCTTTTAATTTGGGTTGCTTCTTGTCTTGGTTCTCTGTTTTTGAGTTCATTATAAATTCTGGTTATTAAACTTCTGTCGGATGTATCACTGGTGAAGATTTTCTCCCATTCTGTGGGTTTTCTGTTTGTTTCCTTGGTTGTCTCCTTTGACGTACAGAAGCTTTTTAGTTTAATGAGGTCCCACTTGTTAATTCTTGCCCTTGTTTCCTGGGCTATTGATGTCCGGGTTAGAAAGTCCTTTCCTACACCTATGACTTGTAGATTTTTCCCAATGATACGTTTTTCCCAATATTTTCTTTTAATAGTTTCAGAGTTTCACACTTTACATTGAGGTCTTTGAGCGATTTGGAATTGACTTTTGTGCTGGGTGAAAGATAAGGGTTTAGTTTCATTCTTCTACAAGTGAAGATCCAGTTTTGCCAGCACCATTTGCTGAGCATGCTGTCTTTCCTCCAGCTAATGTTCTTGGCCCCTTTGTCAAATATCAGGTGGCTGAAATTGCATTTGCTCATATTTGGGTCTTCAATTTTGTTCCATTGGTCGATGGGTCTGTTTTTGTACCAGTACCATGTTGTTTTAATGACTATAGCTCTGTAATACACCTTGAAATCTGGTATATTAACCCCCACGGCATTGCTTTTACTGTTCAGGGTTGTTTTGGCTATCCGAGGTCTTTTGTGCCTCCATATGAATCTTAGATAACTTCCTTTCAGACCTATGCAAGGTAGGGCCTTTAGGTCCCAACAGGATAGTATTTTTCCAATTCTGTGAAAAATGTCATGGGGATTTTGATTGGCATTGCGTTGAATCTATATATGACTTTTGGTAGGATAGTCATTTTCACAATATTAATTCTTCCAATACATGAGCATGGGAGGTCCTTCCATCTTCTGATGTCTTCCTCAATTTCTTTCTTTAAAGAGTTAAAATTTTCCTTGTAGAGCTCTTTGATATCTTTGGTCAGGTTTACTCCAAGATACTTTATTTTTGTGCAGCTGTTGTGAAGGCGAGTGTTTCCATGTGCTCTTTCTCTGTTTGCTTGTTATTGGTATATAGAAATAAGCTACAGATTTTGTAGGTTAATTTTGTACCTGCCACATTACTGAACATGTTAATAATTTCTAGGAGTTTTCAGGTAGAATTTTTGGTGTCTCAGATATAATATCATATCATCTGCAAAAAGGGATAATTTGATCTCTTCTTTCCAATTATTACACCTTTATTTTCCT
>NW_008330298.1:2012857-2013566 GCF_000622305.1 Nannospalax galili
CAAATTAGGTAGTATTGGATGTAGATCTTCTTTAAATATCTGATAGAATTCTGCTGTAAATCCATCTGGTCCTGGGCTTTTTTTAGTCGGGAGGTTTTATATTACTGTCTCTTCTTGGTTTTGTTTTGGTGGTTCCTATACCTTTAGATATGCATCCATTTCTTTTAGGTTTTCGAATTTGGTAGCATATAGTTTTTTAAAGTATTCTCTTACAATGTTCTGTACCTTTCTGGTGTCTGTTGTGATGTTTCCCCTTTCATCTCTGATTTTGTTAATTTGGAGGTGCTCTTTCTTTCTTTTGGTTAACTGGGCTAGCGGTCTGTCAATCTTGTTTATCTTTTCAAAGAACCAGCCCTTGGTATTGTTGATTCTTTGGATTGTTTTCTTTGTTTCAATTTCATTAATTTCTTCCCCGGTTTTTGTTATTTCTTCTTGTCTGCAGGGTTAGGCTTTCGTTTGCTGTTGCTTTTCAAGTGTATTGAGTTGCAACGTTAAGTCATTTATTTGTGTTCTTTCTGATTTTTTGATGTAGGCACTTAGAGCTCTAAACTTCCCTCTTAGGACTGCTTTCAGAGTGTCCCAGAGGTTTTGTCGTGTTGTATTGTCTTTTCCACTTAATTCCAAGAATGCTTTTATTTCTTTCTTAATTTCTCTTTTGACCCATTCATTGTTTAGGAGTGTGTTGTTCAATCACCACAAGTTCGTGCAG
>NW_008330298.1:2014090-2015313 GCF_000622305.1 Nannospalax galili
AGTGCCATTTGCTTGGAATATTTTTTTCCATCCTTTCACTTTGAGATAGTGTCTGTCCTTGAAAGTGAGATAAGTTTCTTGCAGACAACAAAAAGATGGGTTTTGTTTCTTAATCCATTCATGTAGTCTGTGTCTTTTGACTGGGGAATTCATTCTGTTAATATTTAAAGTTATTATTGAAAGATGGGTATTGAATCCTGTTATTTTTATTTCTGTTTACATTCTTGATATAGCTGTACCTTTCCACAGTCATACCTTCATTAGTTTTCTTTCTGCAATCCCTTGGGTACAGTCATTTCTTTCTTCAGCTCTTTGTATTGCTTCCAGAACTCTCTGAAGGGCTGGTTTTGTGAACAAGAATTCCTTCAGCCTATTTATGTCATGGAAGATTTTTCTTTCCCCTTCAACTATAATAGACATTTTGGCTGGTTATAGTAATCTGGGTTGGCATCTGTGGTCATTTAAAACTGGGAATACTTTGGTCCAGGCTCTTCTGGCTTTCATAGTTTGCACTGAAAAGTCAGCTGTAATCTAATGGGTTTTCCTTTATATGTGACTTGTTGTTTTTCTTTTGCAACTTTCAGAACTGTCTCTTTGTTTTGTACATGTAGTGTTTTTACTATGATATGCCGTGGGGAGTTTCTTTTCTGGTCCTGTCCGTTTGGTGTTCTGTATGCTTCTTGTATTTGTATGGGCATGTCTTTCTTTAAGTTTGGGAAATTTTCTTCCACAATTCTGTTGAAGATCTGGTCCATGCCATTGTCTTGGGATTCTTCTCCTTCTTGTATGCCTATGATTTGCAAGTTTGGTCTTTTTATGGTATCACTCAATTCCTGCATATTCCATTCTTGTGATTTCTTAAATTTTTCATAATCTTTGCTTGTGTGGTCTAGTTCATCCACTTTATCTTCCAGTCTTGATACTCTGTTTTCCATTTCTTTCATCTTATTTGTGCAGCTTTCTCCTGTCGTTTCTAATTCAATTACTGAGTGTTTCACTTCCTTCTTCATTTCAGCCTGAGTGTTCTTCAATATTTCTAGCTCTTTTCTGAATTCATTCAGAAGTTTATCCCTATCTCCTTTCAGTTCTTTGATTTCTTTTTGTTTTTTTAAAATTCATTGAATTCTTTTATCGTGTTTATAATTGTTCTTTTGCGTTTCATGTCCTGTTACCTCTAGGGGTTTCTCATTGCATGTCTCTAGAGGACTGTTGGTACTTGTTGG
>NW_008330298.1:2015388-2026543 GCF_000622305.1 Nannospalax galili
TTATTATTTTTTCTCTGTGATTTTGACATGTGAATTTCTTTTGTAGTTTCTGATTCTTGTGTGAGACTCAAGCCTTCAAGTTTAGCTCTGCTTCTTTTTGTGAACTTTATGTGCCTTTGTACTTTACTTTTGGGACATGAAAAGCTGGTTCGTCTAAGCTTCCAGTTCTCTCTTTTGATTTTATATTGGAGTGGCCTGATTGCTTTTGTCTTCAGGAGTTCCCACAGAGGCCCAATTCAGGTGAGGGTCAGATGTTTTCAGGCTTTCTCCTAAGGTCTGGATCCCTCCAGGAAGGATTTTGGCCTCAGGAATTTGGGGGTTGGACTGGCCTGGGAGCCTGGCCCAGGAAAGATGCTGGTCTAGGGCAGCTGGTGGCTGTGCCACAAAGAGATGCAAAGGCAGATGTGGCAGGAAATGGCCCCAAGGCCTCGTGGGGACTGCACTGAGGAGCTGGGGTGGTCTGGATGCAAAGGATCAGGAAGAGGAAAGGTCAGCCCCAGTGTCCCAGAAAGAGGCTGGTGGGTGGTGCTGACCTGGGGAAGCAGAAGGGGGTGAGGGTGGGGCCAGGCCCAGAAGCAGTGCTCCTGGGGCCCAGAGAAGGCACTATGTTGGTGTGAATGAAAAGGATCAGGAAGCCTTATTGGTTCCCCAGGTGTCTGGGGCCCCAAGAAAAGGAATGGGGCAGGGCCCAAACTCAGAGGAGAGAAGGGAGGTGGAGATGGGAAGGTGAATGAGGCTGGGAGTGCCATGGCGCAGAGAGTGCAATGGACTTACCCCAGAGAGAGGCCTGTGGGTAGGAGAGAAGCCTGATGTGGGTCCTGCAGGCCCAGGGAAGAACAGGGAGGTGAGGGCCCAGAGTGGCACTCTTATCTTGGGGATAATCAACAGCTGTCTAATTGGACTTATGGCTCACTCAATGGGAGGGAATTCATGCATGATTGTGCAACATGTGATAATGTAAATGTAGCCAAGTACACATGGTTGGAGAGATCATAAACCCTAGAAAAGAACCTAATTCTGTTACTTCCCTAGAACAACGTAACTTCTTACTATATTCTAAATACATATTCTTATATTTACAGACAAGTGTACCTCTCATCAGTCATCAAAGAAGCTGATTTTTGTGACACATGTAAACTATTACAAAGTTCCACAACTAGTCAAATGCAGAGAATAAGTGACTATGAAGTGCCCAGACCTAAGTAACACATCTGCAATGCCACCTCTATGCCTAAGGCTCAGGAAATACTGCAGAAAATAGAGCAGAAAGAATGCAAGAGCCAGAGGGACATGACACCTGCCACTAGTTAATACATTCTAGATATGATAGGGAATTTGCACCAATGAAATCTCCACACTATGGTAGTTTAACAAGTTCTGTACAATGACAAAACCAGTTGACATGCTAAGGTAGAAGGGGTAAATTTCATGGGGTCCCACCCCAATATGAAGAGCTGAGGGCAATCAACAAATGATGAGGGAGGAAGAATCAGTTTTCTCCAGGGATGACCTCTCTGAGAGGTTAGCTAATCCCAAGTGGACATCCCTAAACAAAGGTACAAAGAAACAGTGCTAAACAGATTTGTGTATTATATTTGTTTGTATTTATAATTGTATGTATGTACATGTAATAATAATAATCAAAGAAGAGGACAAGTAATTGAGAGTGAGTGAATCAGACATGGGAAGAGCTGGAGGGGTACTTGGGGTGGATGGAAATATTGCAAAGGCATTATTCGTGTATGGAATTCTAAAAAAAGATTAAAAATTTAAAAAGCTTATTTACAATGAGACAACTCCTAACATTATACTGAATGGAGAAAAGCTGAAAGAAGATAAGGGTGTGCACTTTCTCCACTTTTATTCCACATAGTCCTAGAAGTCTTTGGTAGAACAAAGAGACAAGAGAAAGAAAATGAATCCAAACTGGAAAAGAATTCAAACAAACACTAGCTGCAGATGACATATTATATAGAGAGAACTCTCCAAGCTTTATGAGAAAATGCAATAAAGGAGTTCAACAAAGGTGCAGGGTACAAACACAGCACACTAAAATAAAGAGTGTTGTTGCATGTCAATAATGAATTGTCTGAAATAGAAATCGATAAACAATTTTTTTTCAATATCTATAAAAACAAAATTAATATTCTTAATATACACATAACAACTCAAAATGATTCATAGTTTCAAAGCAAAATATATAAAAATACCAATGACATTTGTCATAGAGTTAGGATTTGGAAAACCTCCAAAATGATATTGCAGCAGAAAAAATTCTGACCAGTCACAAAAACCTTGAACAAAAAGAACAAAAGGGTGCTATCTGACTTCAAATTATACTACAAAGCTCTAATAATCAAACCAGTATGCTGTCAGCATAAAAGCTAACACATAGACCAATAGAACAAAAGAACTTAGAAGTAAACCCATGCATCTATAGCCAATTGATTTTCAACAGAAGTGATTAGAAAAAGGACAGGTTTTTTTTTCAATATATAGTGTTAGGAAAATTAGACATCGACATGCAGAAGAATGACGGTAGATTCCTATCTTTCACCAGTCACCAAAACCAACTCAATGTGAGTTAATACCTAAGGGTAAGACCTTTGAAACTTTAAGAAGAAAACATACACAACACACTTCAGGAATTGGAATGGGCAAGGATTTTGTTTAAAAGAAACTCGCCAAAGCATAAAAAATTAAAGCAAATATATACGATAACATCAAAATTATTAAGGATTTAGTCCAGCAAAGGAAACACTCAATAGGATTCAAAGCCAACCTGTCAAATGGCTGAAAATATTTACAACATATACGTTTGACAAGAAGTGATAGCTTAAATATACAGGAAACCTGACAAACTTAATGGCAGCAAAACAAGTAACTCTGTTTAAAATGGACATTTTTCTAAGACATACAAATGTCCAAAGGGTACATGAAAAAGAAGCTCAGCATCACTGATCATTAAGGAAATTAAAATTAAAAACACAATGGTTTATTAAATCCTACCATAAGGGAAGCCTCTATTCCATCCATATAAGGTGAATCCTGCCTTAAGTACTCTAAACTTTCTTAAACATACCATCTTACTTTTTTCAATAACTCTGCTAATTTCTCAAAGTACGTCCTAGAAGGCCCTTTAATCAGAGGCCTCGAAACATCAAGCCCAATTTCTAGAAGGTTGCAGGTATGTCAAAACTGAGTTGACCAGCAGCTCTGTCTGCTCCAAATAACTTTACATTAATTGTCTCATCTATTTCTTACCAAAGGCCTTCTAGAGTATCATATCTCAAATAAAATTACTTGATTTTCTGTGCTTGTGTCTGTGTGTGTGTGTGTGTGTGTGTGTGTGTGTGTTACATGAGAAGGCCAGAATTCAATACTGGGTGTTTTTCTTCAATCACTCTCTTATTTTTTGAGACAAGGTCTCTCGCTGAACCTGGAGATGATAGTCAGCTAGGCTGGCTTGCCAGCAAGCCCCAGGGATGCTCCTGTCTCCACTCTCACAAAATCATATCAAACCAGCTGGTATCATTCATACTCAGAGTTTCCAATTATGCTTTCCTTTGTATGGACGTGTTTTTCCTCCTAATCACTCTGCTACTGGAATTCTTTGGAATCCTTTCTTGTGCTTGCCACGCGATACAAGGGGAATCAGAGTCCCCTCTTGGAGTTCTCAGTTTCATTAATAAAATAATCTGAGAATACATAATAGTATTGGAGTTTCAAAAAGAATCCCCCAGGCAGGCGGCCTGTAAATCTCAGCAGCTTCCCAGAGGAGGAGAACAGAGATGAGAGAAGGGAAAAAGGCATGCCATCTGAGTTACTAGCATGAAGGTACAGCACATGGCAGCAGAAAGTCGTATGTTGAAGAGTAGGGCATGACAGAAAATGTAAGAAAACCCAAAGTCTCAGAAAAAGCATATTTAGCTCTGTCCAGCAACTGAAAGAAAGGGGCAGAAGAAAGGAAAAGGAAAAGTTGCACCTTTCTGAGTCAAACCCAATGAACCTTGTGGCAACTTCATGGCACCTTGTAGGGATTGTGCTAGAAGGCTGGAATTCTGGGAAGGAAAATTAAGGGAATAATTATGCTGCCTATCTTTTCAGCATGACTTAAAATAAACCCATCTCCTAGGGGTAGTTACTTGGCCAGGTGATTGACTGGGCCCAAATGGAATGTTAGGTCTTCACCCAGGCCTGCGATTCTTGATTGGGAATCTTCCCTTCACCGGCTTTTATTGCTACTCTAACAACCTAACTTACATTTCTTATGCAAGTCTCACGGAAAGCTTTCATAACCTGCTACTCTCTCGTATCTCATACAAGGTCCCTTTATTCTACATTCCCATAAAACTTTTTATTTCTTTTTTACTACTGATGACATTTATTTGTCCATCCTCAAAGCCAAATAAAGTGACTGATAATAACTATGAACATTCAAATGTTTGTTGAGTGAATCAGTGATGAATGAACACAGTTCATTTTGATTGGATTGCCACAGACGAACAAATGAGCAGTCCCTGGCTGCAGCTCTTCAGCTTCCATACCAAACTGAGAGAACCAGGTGCAAGCAAGTGCAAACCTTTAGGTAGTGAGAACTGAGAGAGAGAGGGAGAGAGAGAGAGAGAGAGAGAGAGAGAGAGAGAGTGTCTCTGTGTGTGTCTGTGTGTCTGTGTGTGTCTGTGTGTGTCTGTGTGTGTATGTATGCAAATGTGCACATTTGAGGGGAAGAGAAAAGCAATCTCAAGGCCTTAGGTTCACAAAGCATTTGCAGGGAGGTCAGGGAAGAAAGCATTTGTAGTCATAGGCTTCATGTATGAAACATGGGGCCTCATGAAAACATAGTGAGAGTAGAATGCAGGGATGTGTGAAGGCTGTGTGTGCCTAGAAGCTACAGCTCAGTGTGAGCATGCCCTGGTTGAGTTTTTGTTGCCACATCTCTTGTCAGAGTGTGCTCCTTTCAAGTTCTCCTAGTACAAAATGATGGCTTAGAATTGTTTGTACTTTAATGAGAGCCTGTATGTTGTTCGTCCCACCCCTATGCTCCCACAGGCTTTACAAGGAAACATAATATTTCTCTTTATTTAACAAATAAGAAAACTTGTTACAAGGGAGAAATTAGGTGGAACTGGAAGTTATTTCCTCTTGAGAGTCTAATTGTGTTTAAGAGACATGATTTTCATGATGCTAAGTGATTTGGACCAAAATGTTCCAGGGGATATTTCTTTAATGCTACTTCTTCCAGTCTCAATCTCTTCCAGACCAAATCCACACAGTAGTATCATCGTCTTGGCCAAGATGAAGATACTCTAAAGAGATACCCATGCCTCTTTCTTTGGCTATCCATCTAGAAACATCATCATCTAGCCCAGGCTCCTTACACTTATGATCCTCCTGCCTCAGCCTCTTGAGTGCTGGAATAACAGGAGTTAGCCATCATACCTTGCCAGAAGAATGCCTTATTTTCATTTGTTGTTGCTGTTTAGGTTTGGTTTTGGATTTGTGGGGTTTATTGGTAGTTCAGAGGACTGGCCCCAGGACCTCATGCATGTAAGTCAAATGTTCTACCACTAAGCTCTTTCCACAGCCCTCTTTTTACTTTGAATTTTGAGATAATGCCTCTCTAAGTTGCCCAGATTAGCCTTGAATTCACTACATAATCAAGGCAAGCCTTCAACTTGGGATCCTCCTGGTTCATCTTCCCATTTACTTGTGATTGCAAGTCTATACCACCAAGCTACACAATACATTTTGTACTATAAACTTCAGTGTTAAGAACAAAAGTTTCTAGAAAGAAGCTGTTCCTAAAAAGGTCTATTAACTGATTAGAACTTCAGTGATTTTGGAGATATTGGAATGTTGCAAGTACAGAATTTAATTACAAATTATCTTGGGCTGTCTTGGCCCAATCTATAGCCACTTATTGCCCACTTTTGTATGTAACCTAACATGAACAAACCCTACCTTCCACCAACCCAAAAGGTATGAATGTTGTCAGAAAACCTCTGAAGTCTATATCAGAGATTTCCCCAATTTACCATAACCCACAAATCTCATGTAACCATCAATGTATCTGAAAAGTGTGTTGATTTATGAAGTTACTTGTTCTATTACTATATAAAGTTCATGAAACTGCTGCCACACTGGTGTATGGACTTTGTAGTAAAGTGAATGGGTTCCTAGGCTGAAGTCACTCATGCTTGGCTGACAAATAAACTATCTCTTTAAGGTAAGAGCCATGTTTTTGTATCATGGACAGTGCAGTTTTTCAAACTGTCTTCCTGGCCCTGGGGTTGTTAAATGTTTCCACCAATCTCTAAGAACAATTATCAGAAGTATAACAGGATTAGTTAATATCACATGATAAAAGATACTTGAGAACTACCAGCAAGTTCCTAACACTAGAAGCAATAAGTAGAGTATCCAGATGCCAGGAAATAAGCCTAGGATCAGAAACTGAGTACAGAAGAAAATAAGACAAATAGGGTTAAGGCCTATGATATGTTGCACTGTCATACAATATTAGTTCAATTCTGGGCTGGAGAGACGGTTGGAGGTTAAGAACACTGAATGTTCTTGCAGAAGACCCAGGTTCGAATCCCAGCACCCACATGGCAGCTAACAACTGTCTGTAACTCCAGTTCCAGGGGATCTGACAGCTTCTTCTGTCCTCCATGGGCATTGCATGACATGGGTGAACTTACCTACATGCAGGCAATACACACATACACATAAAAAATAATAATAATAAAATATTTTTTTTAAAAAAATGAGTTCAATTCTAAAAGCTTAAGGGCTAGGTTTAGGATAAATCTTGTGGGTTGAAATACGTCCATAATTAGACCAAATGGAAAAAGTGGGAACATCAAAACAGGGTCTTCAGTCTGCAGCAGAGCCAGAGAAGAATGCAGAAGCAAGAATCTGGGTCATCAGTAAATAATGCTCCCCAAACTGCAGAACCAGGAAGTTGATGGTACCTGTGATGGCTAATCTTGGTTGTCCACTTGACACACCTAGGAAGAGGGAACCTCAGCTGAGGAATTTCCTCCATCACATTAGCCTATCGACATGTTCATTTGGCACATTTTCTTGACTGTTAATTTATATAGTATGGTGCAGGTCATTGTGGGTGGTATCATTCTTAAGAAGGTGGACCTGAGCTGTATAAGAAAGATAGCTGACAATCCACGGGGAGCAAGCCAGTAAGCAGCATTCCTCCACAGTCTCTGCTTCAGTTCTTGCCTTCTGGTTTCTGCCCTGAGTTCCTGTCTTGGACTGTAAAGTGTAAAATGAAATACACTCTTTTCTCCCAAGTTGCTTTTGTTATTCTGTTTATCACAGCAGCAGATATCAAACTAGAATAGCATCATTTGTTAAGAATAAAGATGTTTAGATAACGTTATCTCAGGTTATCTGAGGTGGCCCTTAGGGATCCTCATGTCCCTAACCAGTTATTATTAAGAAATCTGACGTCTGAAAGTGCAAGAAAAATCTAAAAGGGTTTCAAATACGGGCAATTCAGTTACAATAAAAAGTATACTGAACTATCAGAAAAACTTCGTCCTAATTATAATTCTGCTACTTACTAGTTTGCAGCATTGGACAAGTCTCTCACCTCTGTAGACCTCAATTTCTACTTCTATCAAATGGAATGAATATTTGTAACCAGCATATATCAAAGACACTTAAAATCAAAGAACTCAGCCAGGCATGGTGGCCCACATATATAATCCCAGCCATCAGAAAACAGAGACCAGAGAATCACTGCAAGTTCAAGGTTAGCCTGATCTAAATAGCAAGAGACAGGCCAGTCAGGGGTACAGTATGAGACTTGTGACAAAGAAAAAGAAAGAAAAAAAAAAACCTAAAGTAGTAATCGTATCACTTCATAAAAGTACTAATGTTTCTTATTTTAAACAAGCCCATAGCGTGTTTGTTATTTTTGTTCTGGAAGGTTATTTCCAGGAGATTCCTTTATTATCCTTACAAGCTTATCCTGAGAAAATCTTTTTAGGGCACAAAAAGTAAGAACAATGAATTTGTGCATTAGTAGATCAAGGTTTTAAGTCCTGTGCAATTTGACATTTTCTTATAATAATGAACCATCTGTCGTAGATGATAAATGATGGGCAATGCAATGTGTTTTCGGTACTCTATTTTCACTAACATGCTAAATGACCTTGAATAAGTCATTTAACTTCTTTTTTCAGTTTCCTCATCTAGCTAATGGTGGCAATAATAAGACAAGAAGTTGGCAGTTCCTGAACAGGCACAACTTACCTCAGACATGCATCATCTCCAGTCTTCACAACAGCTCTTAGTAGAGGCCTTAGCATCCAGTTTGTAGAAGTGGAAACCCAGACCTCCAAAGGTTAATCATTTTCTCTGTCATCCACTAAGACGAGATTTAAATCCAGATACTACTGACTCCAAAGTATACTTTCCTTTTCCTCCCACTGTTTCATAATGTGAAATAAGCTAGAAAAATCTTTAAGATCCCTTCCAAATCTGATCTTCCAGCAAAATTTTTTTACCACAGTAGCTGAATGGTTAAGATTACCTAATACGGAATTAATTGTTCAGCATTCACAAGCCATGCACTTTTATTTTAATGTGATATTCTTAACTCCTCATTATACAAGACTGTTCACACTTTCATTGGAGACCTTGAACAACTTGCAAAATGAGCTGAAATGTATTTGAATCTTTCAGAAACCTTAGCCCTTTCATTGAACCAAGAAATTCATAAAGCATTTGTTCTAGAACAGATTCTTGGCTTGAGAGAAATGTTCAAACCACGGGAATTGAGGAAACCTTGATTACAAGTACTTTTTTCCCACTGATAACTGCTGGAGTCGAGGGCTACCTGAGTGGAGGGATACTGAGGTGAAAAGAAGCCCCCAACTTATATGCACACTCTTCTATAAAATTTCACCAATAGACACTCATTTTCTACGTCTTGGAAGAGTCCTTTATCCTTTTAGAGGACCTGATTAAAATGACAAAAGGTATGGAAAGATAATACCTTAAACCTGGAACTGGCTGGGAAGCAAAATCAGTTCTTTCTGAGCAAGAACAGTAGCCACACTGGCAGTGGAATTTGAAATATGCTTCCTATTCCTGATGTTTCTGAGTAAGATTTCCTCCTTGAACCAGAGGAGTGGGACGTAGGAAGATGTCAAAAGCAGCTTGACTGACTTCTGGTTTTTCTGTTCATCAAAACCAGTAAAATGACTGAAAACAGAATGGGTGAATGGAATGGAGCATTTAAAGTGGGGAGAACCATGGACAAAAATTGGAGACTTGTTAATGTTCATATCACAAAAAAATGCTAGAACAAAAAAAGGAGCAGGGAAGTAATTTGACAAGATTTTGAGGTGTGCAGGACAATCTATCAAGCTGACAATGAAGAATATGATGTCAGACAAACCTAATTTCCTTCTGTGACAGAGTGACAGACCCAGCAGTTTGTAGAAAGTAAGAAATGTAGTATGCTTTCTGTGATTCTTTATAGTCTTGCCCATTGTGAGGGAAATAAACTCCTAAATCAGCTCCCACATAGCAGACACCAGAATTAATCCAGAGCCAGAACCCCAAAGCAAGGTCTGTAACTGCAAGGTCACTTAAGGGTCACTACCAATGACATTTGTCATTCCAGTTCTGTTACTGTTATGTGAGATAATTCTTACATAGGCTTGGAATGTCATGCACATGAGTTTTACCTCAGCCCTGAGCTTTCACTACCAGTAAGAGCCAGAAGGAGCTTAATATTTGCCATCCTTAACTGAACTGCCTGTCATCCAAGAAATGAGCATAAAATAGAAGTAGTGTAAGTCAGAAACCGAATGCATAATATCAAGTGATTTATAAGCAAAATATAATCTAATAATTGAAATTAAGAAACAGCCACTAGAACAAATCCAAACACAATTCTTTTTCTTGGTAATGATTTTTGCATCAATGTAAAATCAACCTCTCAAAGATGAGTTTCTATTCAATTCCAAGCCCTTCCAGACACTGTCAGTCAATATCTAACCTACTCCTTCCATCACATCACTCTTGATGGACTTGCAAGTAGCTTTATAAGGTCAGTTATGTAAAATACTGCTTGGTTTTCCCTTAAATCTATTTCCTTCAAATAGATTTAAGAAGATTTGTAAGCTCATCAGGGTAAAAATAGACCTTTCAAAATTATACCTACCCTCTGGTCATATGGCTTTACATTATCTTGTTTTATTTCAGGACTGATTCTCAAAGTAGTCAGGTGGAATTGTATTAGAAACTGAATGTGTCCCCTGAAAACTCACATGTGAAAATTCTATACTTTGCCATGAGCTAAATATTTTGTCTCCCCCAAAATGCATATATTAGATATTTAACTCACAACAAAGATGTGTTCAGAAATGGGGCTTTTGAAGATGTTTATATCATGAGTAATATGCCCTTATGAAGGATTTGATAATGCTGTGAAAAGGAATTGTGAGCTAGGTCCTGTGACGTACCTGTGATCCAAGCACTTGGGAGTCTTAGGCAGGAGAATTGCAAGTTCTAAGTTAGTGTGGGCTATACAATGAGCCATTGATTCAAACAAACAAACAGCAATCCAAAAAAAAAAAGGATGTGCAAAAGTGTCTTCTTCCTGCAGAAGCCCTCTCCCACTCTTTTACCATGTGAATTCGAAATGACCCTGCTATCTAGAAGATACCATGAACCAGCACAATAGAACTCGAGACCAGGCCTATTGTTGTCATGATCATAGATGTCAAAGCTTCTGGAACAGTGAGAAAATGATTTTTTGTCCTTTATAAATTATCCAGTCATGCTGGGAATGGTGGCACACACTTTTAATCCCAGCACTTGGGAGGAAGAGGCAGGTGGGATCTCTGTGAATTCAAAGTCAGCCTTGTCTACATAGCAAGTTCCAAGCCAGCTGGGGCTACAGGGAGATCCTGCCTCAAAAAGACCAAAAATAAATAAAAGCTTCTGGAACAGTGAGAAAATGATTTTTTGTCCTTTATAAATTATCCAGTCATGCTGGGAATGGTGGCACACACTTTTAATCCCAGCACTTGGGAGGAAGAGGCAGGTGGGATCTCTGTGAATTCAAAGTCAGCCTTGTCTACATAGCAAGTTCCAAGCCAGCTGGGGCTACAGG
>NW_008330298.1:2028641-2078170 GCF_000622305.1 Nannospalax galili
GAAACAGTGTCTTTAGAGTTTATTACGGTAAAAAAGAGGCCATAATAGTTGATCCCTAAGGCAACAGTGCTTCTGGACTTATTAGAAGAAAAGATAGTAGGAATTTTGGGCAAACATACACAGATTAAAGACCATGTAAATACTCAGTGCCAGTCACAGGTATGCTATCATAGCATTATAAAAGAAAGTAAGATATCCCCAATGTGGCCAAATTTGGAAACAGTGTCTTTAGAGTTAATTACGGTAAAAAAGAGGCCATAATAGTTGATCCCTAAGGCAACAGTGCTTCTGGACTTATTAGAAGAAAAGATAGTAGGAATTTTGGGCAAACATACACAGATTAAAGACCATGTAAATACTCAGTGGAAAAGTAGTCATCTGTAAGCTAAGAGAGGCCCCAGGAGAAAGCAAATCTGAACACAGTTTGATTTTTGACTTGCAGCTTCCATAACTGTGAGAAAATATTTATTTTTTAAATGTTTTATTATTTTTATTTTATGTGTATGAGTACATTGCCTGCACGTGTGTAAGTGCAATGCCCACAGAGGTCAAAAAAGGGCATGGGATCTCCTGGAACTGGAGATACAGATAGTTGCTAGCCATCATGTAGTTGTTAGAAATCAAACCCAGGTCCTCTGCAAGAGTAGCCAGTGCTCTTAACCGCTGAGCCATCTCTCCAGCTCAATGTCTATTGCTTAATGCATTTTGCTATGGCAGCCCAAACGGACTAGGGAAGAAGAGTGTTAGAGTCCAGGTCTGCAGATGACCCCTCTCCCAGTGTAAAAAAGCCTCACAAGATGGGCCATGAGGGCCCCCTTGCAAAACAGGAACTGGCCAGGCAGCTACATGTAGAGCTGTCTCGCACAAAGCTGTTCCCCAGATTTTTTGGAAGATAAACAGGATCCTGCACCCAGACCCACTGATGTAAGAACTGTCTCAGTTCAAGCTACTTCCCTTGAAACTGAAGATTATTTTTGCCACTTTTCACATTCCCCCGCCCCCTTATAAGAACTTCCTCAGCAGCCAGAAGGCTGCTGGGGTTGCCTTTCTCTCCCCAGCTGAGCTGCCAGCCACCAGCAATCCTAAGAAATACACTGCTTTACTGGAGTCCTATGTTTCCTGTGGCTATTCCCTGCCTGGCTTTTATCTAACAAAGAGTACCTCTTAAAGAGTTTAACGAAGCTGAGTTCAAAGTCTGCCACTTGTTGTCAGTACAGTGTTGGACAAATCTCTGGACCTTCCCAAGTCTCAGAAAAGTCAGGATAAAAATATGTCTTGTTACAAAAACAGATTTGTAGATCAATGGAACAGAACAGAAGAGCTAGACATAAACCCACACAGCTAAAGATCAATGGAACAGACTAGAAAATCTAGACATAAACCCACACAGGCAAACTCACTTGATTTTTAACAAACATGCCAAAAATAACACATAAGAGAAAGGATGGCCTCCTCGACAACTGGCGTAGGGAGAACTGGATATGCATATGTGTAATAAAGAGATTGCGTGAAAAGCAAAAGACCTAAATGTAAGACCTGAAACTGAAACTATTAGGGGGAAATTTAGAACTCCATTGAGATTCCGTCTTACTCCAGTCAAAATAACAGTCATTAAGAATAGAAATAACAGGCAAGTATTGGTGGTGCACATCTTTAATCCCAACACCCTAGAGGCAGAGGCAGGCGGATCTCTGTGAGTTTGAGGCCAGCCTGGTCTACACAGTAAGTTCCAGGCTAGTCGGGGTTACATAGTGACACCCTGTCTTTTTAAAAAGGAGAAATAACAAATGTTAGCAATGATGTGGGGAAAAGAGAATGTTAACTAGATGAGCCTCTGTGGAAATGAATACGGACTTTACAAACAACTAAGATCTACTATATGATTCAGCTGTACTACTCTTAGATATTACCCAAAGGACTCCAAATCAACAGATCAGAGACACTTGCACATCAATGTTTATTTCAGCACTATTCACAATAGCTAATCATATTTCCTATCTAGGCATCCAACAACAGGGGAATGATTAAAGAAAATATGGTGTATATACACAATGAAAATACTTTCAGCCATAAATAACAAAGTTATGTCATTTGTAGGAAAATGGATGCAAATTCAGATAATCATATTAATTGAATTAAGCCAACCACAGAGTGACAAATATGTTTTCTCTCATTTTTAGTTCCTAAATATGACTTGAAAGAATAAGTAAAGTTATTTACAGAGACAAAGGGGAATAATCAGAGGGAGAAAGCAAAAAAACAGAGGGCAGGTGTGAAGGGACAAAATATGTTCAACACACAATATATGCCTTCATGATTTTAAAAATTGAATTAAAATTGAAAAATAAGAACCTTAAGGAATAGGTGAAATTCACCTGGGTAAGATTTCCCATACAGTGCCATCTTCCTTTGTACATGAGTTTCAAAATGATGTCCCCCTCCCTTCAAGCTGGTGTGTTTGCTACGGATTAAGAGCAGTAATACCATTGGCATAGAAACTGGACTACTTTCATGTAATTTTGTAATGTTTGTGTCCTGTTCTATTAAATCCCATCTCTGGCTTATGTGAAAAAATACTTAAGTATCTACATTAACAAAAACTATACTCCTTGCTGGTTCTGATATGAAGATTAGCAAAACACATGTATACTGATACTTACATAGGACTCCTCAATAACTGATATTATTATTGCTGTTATTATCATTTTAGACAGAATTCTGTATTGTATTGTGGCCTGAAACTCACTGTGTAGCCCAGACTGGCCTCAAATTAACAGAAATCTCCCTGCCTCAGCCTCCTGAATGCTAAAATTAAAGGCATAAGCTACTATACACAGCTCACCATCTTTTTAAATTAACAACACAATCCAAATGTGCATAGATTTGGTGCTATTTTCATCCAAGGTAAAGTTTCTTTGGCTTGACCAAACCAGGAAAACATATATGTTCAGCCAAAATTCAGCCTTTGGAGCTCAGATAGCTTTTTCCTCTGTTTGAAGTTGCTGTATTTTTCTCCCAAATCCCATTTTGAGCTGCTGTCTGTTTCAGCATCAGATAGAAAGCTAGCTTCTATGGTTCATATGAAGGTGGTTCATATGCTCACTAACATACAATCTGATTCCCGCAGTCTATTCCTCATTGTAAGTGACTCCTTTTAGAAGTTAGTTCCCTGAAGTGAAGATCTGCATATCCCTCCTGACAGTATTGGCATATTTTTCTCACAAGCCTCATCAGAACTGCGATCTTTTCCTAAAGCTTTTCCCAGAGTCCCTCTTTCTCATCAGAGTGTCTTGTGCCTCCCATGGAGGTGGAAATATATTCTTAACAAGCACCTGGGCACAAGGCCAATTTGATCTCACATAAATCAAAAGCATAAAGTGACAGAGATAGCTAACAAATTCAACCATTTACTAAAAATCATGTGTTACTGAGTTGACGCTGTTCTCTTTAACCGCAGCTCATACCTGTTTGTTTTAGAAACTCTACTGAGCAGGAAATATGCAATAAACAACAATGTATATTATCTCAGAACATCAGAGTTTAAAGGTCAGAGTCATAAGCAAGTACATTTTTCTGTTGAGCTTCTGCATATAATGCTATTCTCCCAGACAATTAGCTGATAAAGAAGTTTTTCTTTGAAGTAAGTGATTTTTACCATCTAGCTTAACAATCAGATCAACCTTAGTTCAAATCCCACTTTACTGATAAAAGTTGAAGACTGCCAGTGGTCAATGAATATTAGTTTCTTTTATTTCCCTTCACTTCAGGAACCAAAGTCAATGAAAATCTTAGTCTTCTGGCACCAAAATTCATGTCACACAGCTTTACTTGCTATAGTTGATTAAACTGTCATTTGAGAATTGCTGGCTTCATGATACAGATTTTAGTGTTTATTATTTAGTGATAAAATTAATATCTTCTTAATTCTTTCCTTCCTTCCTTCCTACCTTCCTTCTTTCCTTCTTTCCTTGTCCTGAGAATGGAACCTAGGTCCTCACCCATGCTAACAAGTGCTCTACCACTGAAAAATTAACATTTTTATTCTGAGACATGCTCTTGCCAAATCACCCAAGCTGGCTTTCACTTTGTAGCTTAAGTATGCCTTGAATTTGTGGTCCTGTCTTAGTCTGTCAAGGAGCTGAAATTACAGGCCTATGCCACTAGGCCTGGTTAAAGTTAATCGTAACTTCAAAATACTCTTCAAAGAGCTTCAGTATTAGTTACTACATTTCAGTAGCAGATTACCCTATTATGGGAAGGGTATAATAGTCATGTGTATCTACAGATCTGAGAGGGTACCAGCACTTTCTTGAAATCGACATTATGGTTAGTTTTAATTGCCAACAATACAATCTAGAATGGCCTAGGAAGAATCTCAATGGGGACTTGTCTGGATTGTGATAGCTGGGGGTATCCCTGTAAGAGATTTTTTAACTGGATTTATTGATGAGGCAAGTCCCACCTGAATGTAGGAGGCACCATTTCATGGGCTTGGTCCTGGACTGAGTCAAAAGGAGGGAGCCAGCTGAGCACTGGCAAACATGCATACAGGCATTCTCTCTCTGCTCTTGACTGGAGATATGACTAGGTGCTTCAAATTCCGGCCACTTTGCCTTCTTCTCAATGATGGACTGTAACCTGAGCTAGTAAACTAAAAACAAAAAACCTTTCTCTCCGATTTGCTTTTTGTTATTTATTTTTATCACACCAATAGAAATGAAACTGATGACGACAACAACATCAGTTGTTCTTCCTGGTTAAGTAGAGTTGACAAGAAAGTGACAAGGACAGTAAATGACTCTGGATGATATTGGTCACCAGGTCAGAATCATAAATAGGGGATGATGAAATAAAGTACAAAGTGGGGGCCAAATTCAGAAACTAGAGTCATCAGATCAGACAAAATCATACACGGAATGGGGTGAAGCTCTCGGGTTCCCTGAACTGGCTAACACTGAAAATTAGTATAGGAACACCTAGAACAGAATTTTTAAAACTATTTTATTATTTTTATTTTATGTGTATGAATGTATTGCCTACATGTATATAAGTACATCCACGTTGTGCAATGCCTGTGGAGGTCAGAAGTGGATGTTGGATCCCCTGGAACTGTACTTATGGACAGTTGTTAGCCACCAGGTGGGTGCTGGGAATCAAACCTGGTTCCTCTGTGCGAGAGGAGTCAGTGCTCTATAACCACTGAACCACCTCTCCAGAATTTCAATGGCTCCTTGTCATTAGTGCCCTTCCGTAGGTTTGTACTGGTCCTAACTTACTTGAATTCTAATTATTAACTTTGTCTTCTTCTGATTAGTGAAGCACACTTATGATTATTGGCTATGGACTTTGACTCAAAAAGATTACAGTGTAGAACATAGTAATTACTTTAATCAAGAAAATAAATTCCCGAAACACTCAATTTTATGGGAAAAAAAAGACACAATGGGAATGTGTGTCTGGATTAAGCAAGTTCAACACAGGAGACACCTGAAATCAGCTCTCATATTGTTTCCCAATTTTATGTCCTCAAAGCCTCCAGATCTGCACATATCAAAATAGCTATTGTAATAATTATTAATAGTCATGTTGAAATACATTGCATCCCTAGATACATCCCTAGATATTCTATTATTGTAGACAGGCTTCAAGACTATCTATAAAACGCAAGTGGCTTAGGAGTGAGCAACGATTGTGCCTCTCTGCTTCTCAAAAAGACCACACCACAACAGAATGAGCATCATCAGGTAACTTCTTAGAACTTCCAGGCGTTGAACCTCACTTTGGATGTAATGAGTTCAAAGTCCCAAATGTGGGTCAAATTAGTGTTTTAGCTAGCTTCCCAGTTGCTCTGATGTACAATGAAGTTTGAGAAGCACTGAATTAGTGTACTAGCTGTACAACTCCATTCAGTACTAGAAGTTGATTCCTGGTCTTGAGTTACTCATATCTAGCTACTCATTGTCACTACAACTTCTACATGGGGGAAAGATAACCATGGGGAGCATTTTCCCTGTGTTCCACAACTTTTGATCACTTAAAGAATACCCTTTTCTGACACTACATGCTTCAGGCTTAGAAATTGGAGAAACTGAACTGGGAACTAACTGGAAGCCTCCTCTTTGAGGACTAGTTCTCATAGTATCAGAAGGTGCTATGCAACCTGCCAAGGGAGAAAAATGCAATCAATAATCCTACCCACCAATAATCTTACCCAGCTGTAAAGCCCACAAATCACAACAAATCCCGGCCAGGAATATAACTCTGTTGGTACAATAATGGCACTTTTAAGAGTAATCAACAGCTATCTAGTTGGATTTAAGGCCTGGCAAGTAGGAGGGAATCGTGCCTGGTACTGTAAACCTAGCCAGATACCTATGGTTAGAGAGGCCATAGCCCCTAAAGGAGAATCTACTACTGCTGCTTTCCTAAATCAGTGTAATTTCTTACTATATTCTATATATGTATCCTCACATTCATAGATAAACGTATCTGTCACCATTCATCAAAGAAGCTACATTGTGCAAAAGATGGAAACTATTACGATGTTCCATAACTAAAACATATTCCACAACTGATGAAAATGCAGAAAATAAGTGACTGTGTGGTGCCTAGCCCCAACTGATACACCTACAATGCAACCCCTACACAAGGAACATCGTGTTAGATATGACTGGGAAGCTGCACCCATGAAATCGCCACAATATGGTTGAATAACCAAGACCTTCATAATGACAAGTTGGCATGCCAATGTGGATTGCCACAATGGGAAAAAATCTCAAAGTGCCCCACCTCTAGATGAAGAGCTATAGGCAATCAATGGAAGATGAGGGAATGAGAACCAATTTTCAAGGGACAAGTTCCCTGATAGGTTCAGTCATCCTAAGTGGTCAGTCCTAAACACATGTATACACAAGCACCACTAAATAGACTCAGTGCATTATATACATATGTATGTATGTATATATGTATATATGTGTATGCATATGTAAAAATAATAATCAAAGGAAAAGTTAAGTAATTAAGAAGAAATGGGGAAGGGTTGTGGGAGAAGTTGGAGAAGAAAGAAGGAGGGGTGGAAAAGATGTAAATATAGTACTCATGTATGAAACGCTCAAAAACAAAAACTATTCTGTTTCATAAGAACAGCATTGGCAAATATTCCCCCAGTTAACAACTCCAACTGCCACGTAGGCATTCATTTGCTAATTAACTCAGCCGCTTACTTATATTTTAGTCTATTATTCTACAAATATTTAAGAACCTCTAGTGTATCTGTACATTAAGAATATAGAAATGGCACATAATGGCAATCACACACAGAAAATGGTATACAAGTTATATGGAACAGGACTGAGATGTGGCAGCAGTTATGACCACTTCAAAAGCTGCAGTTCAATACCACCAATGTCCACTCAATTGAAAAAACGTTGGTAAGGAAACCATAAAAAGAGTATAGTCAGACAACCAGAACACACTGCTTTTTTATTTCATTACTGGATCTTAACAAAGTGTGTCTGGAGCATAAGATAAAAGTCACTCAAGGACTAAAATTCAATTCTGTACCAGACAAATCCTACCTGCCAGAATGTTTATTTAGGCATCGCCCATGTGACATACAGAAATGCTACTGTAATAGATGGGTTTATTTCATCACTATGTTTTTACTAATATCTGATGCCTGAAAAGATTTTGATTTAAAAATCATACTTCAGGCCAGGTGTGGTGGCGCACGTCTTTAATCTCAGCACTTGGGAGGCAGAGGCAGGCGAATCTTTGTGAGTTCGAGGCCAGCCTGTTCTACACTGTGAGTTCCAGGACAGCTGGGGCTACAGGGAGACCCTGTCTCAAAAAGACAAAAAAATTAAATTAAATTAAATTAAAACACACACACACACACACACACACACACACACACACACACACTTCAGGAAAATTTGAAGATTTGGTGATAGACAGCCCTACTTCTATAATGTGAGATCCTTGAAGAAAGATATCTCGGTGTTTGTTTTCTACCATGATATATTTCCAATACTGAGAACAGTATTCAGTCATACTAGGTACTCCATAAATATTTGTTGTGAATTATCCTTGCCTGTCCTAGTTTTATTTAATTTCAAATAGCTATTCTTTTGAAGAACAGTTGTTGACGAAACATTACTTTAGTACCTTCAAAAGTCTTTCACATATATAAATTCCCCTCGTAAAACCAAAGGTTATGCAATGTAATCAATTTTTGGTTTAGAAAATGTGGCTATCTGGGGCTGGAGAGATGGCTCAGCAGTTAAGAGTACTGACTGCTCTTGCAGAGGACCTGGAATCAATTCCCAGCACCCACATGGTGGTAATGGACCGTCCTTAACTCCAGTTCCAAGGGACTCCGATGCCCTCTTCTGACCTCCACGGCATTGCATGACATGGGTGCACTCACATACATGCAAACAATACACTCGTAAACATAAAATAAAAATTATATATAAAAGAAAATGTGGCTATCCTACTTACAACACAGCTTCCTTGAATTTTGACTTACAATCCAAGAACTAGCTTTGAAAAATAAGCCACTTAAGAGAACACAAGACAGATATAGTTCTGATTCCTAGAAAGACTTTCCAGTTGGAATAGGGCCCATGTTTGGCTACAAGCCGGGCAAGCTGAGAACACAGGCTTTGCCCTTGCTGGCTGGCCTCCAGAAAGACCAGTCTGACCTGAGAAAGCCTCTGACACTTGTTTTCCTTTCTAAAACTGTGCTATGGACACCCAAAGCTAGAAAGCAAAGTGTAGAATATCAGATGCCTGAGGTTGAGGTGCCAGACTTAGGGTACTGGATGCCTGAAGCATGAGTAACAGGGAAAAGCAAGGGTTGTATACCAGCTAGAGAAGAGTCCCTTGGTAGACTAGAAGCTTCCAGGTTGTTGATTATTCCACACCAGGGCTTGTTTGAGTTGCTTCACTTTAAAACTCCTAGGAGGACCCTTTAGGTGAAGAGTACAAACACAAGTTAAATTCCTCTTGGTAAGCCTTTTTTTAATATTCCTCATTTTATAGGACTGAGAACATGGCAAATTTAGCTAAAACTCCATATTCCGGGGTCGAGTAACTTCCAGGCTGTGGAACTGAACTGTGCTTCGGTAAGCTTCTCCATTTACCCCCAAACATATGCACACGGTTCCTTGTGAGCTAGCAGAGGAGAGAATGTGACTCTCTTTTCTACATACGCAAAAGAACATGGATCACTTACATCTGTCTTTTTTAAAATTAGTATACAAAGTAACCAGTTTCCTTGTGACATTTTCATACATACTTAGTTTTGGTTGATCCCACTTCTCTCCTCCCTTATTCCCACCTCTCCCTGCCTCCTCTTTAAAAAACAATTTTAATTTTTAAAATTTTGAGAATGTCATGTGTAAGTACTCTTTTCATCATTTCTACCCTTCCCTCTCCCCTTCCAATTCCTCCCTTGAGCCCCACTCCCTCTCAATTTCCTATCCTCTTCTTTGATTGTTATTGTTATATATACATACATTTCTAAATAAACATTGTATTATATTGTATTATATTATATTTATTATATTTATTATATTATATATATTACATTAATTATATTATATTATATATATAATGAACTGAGTCCATTTAGTAGTGTTCATGTATACATACATTTAGGGCTGACCACTTGGGATTAGATAACCTCCCAGCAAGCTAGTCCCTAGAGAAAACTGATTCTCCTTCTCCCAGCATCCATTGATTATGTGTAGCTCTTCATCTTGGGGTAGGACCCTGTGATATTTCCCTCATCCACCTTGGCATGTCAACTAGTTTTGTCATTATGCAGATCTTTTTGGGCTATCATACTGTGGAAGTTTCATTGGGGTAGCTTCCCTATCATGTCTTGAATATATTAACCACCATCATGTTTCTTGTCAGACTAATTACATCTGTATTGACTCTTTTTATTATTTTGCTTTTGTTATTGGGTTTTTAAAATTTCATACATTTCCCACTCAAAGCCAGACCTGTTCTCCCATCCATGCCTCCCCCTATACCCCATCGAACCCTGTGCACTCTGCCATATATGCTGAGTTCTGTTCATTCAGATGTTTGTACCCAAGTGTCGTTCAGTGTAAATGTGTCCACTGGAGTCTAGTCAGCCTATCCAGTGGTCGTATATAAATCACAATTTCCCTCACCCAGCAGCAATCAGTCTCAAATAGTTCTCAATCTAGTGCCGGCCTGACACCTACTTCTCACCTCCCCTTTGAGCCCTTGTTTAACTGAGCTGACATGGGTCACATGAGCAAGCCTCCAGTGGCCTGGAGGCCTCCACCTCCCTGTGTTCATGAACCAGCCCTGGTTCTTACAATCTTTCCGCTTCCTCTTCAGCAATGGTCCCTGAGCCTGGGTGGGTAAGGTTCAATATAAGAATCCCATCCTAAATTCTACAGTCTTTTATTCTCCAAAACTTGGCCAGTTGTGGCCTTCTGTGTGCACCACATTCTGATGTACACGGAACCCTCACTGATGAGAGTTGAGGGGTGCATTAGCCCTCTCTCTACCCCTTATTCTGCTATGTTCCATGAGCGTTAGTTGCAGAGTTTACTCCAGATGTGTCACCTGGTACTGGGCATCTTCCAGGCATATGTTCTCTGTGTAACTCTGCAGTAGCCTCCATCTGTTGCAAAAAGAAGCTTCTTTGATGAGTGCTGTATGGCATGCTTGTCACCCAAAGGGAGGGTTCTTCTGTCTGGCTGCGTTCCCTGCCAAGCAGCTCCCAGGTATACATATGCATTAATGATCGGACACTCTATGTACATTTCTCATAGGGTTTCTAGGACATCACTTTTCCCTCCAGGTTTCCTAGACTCCCAAGATTCACTCATCTCCATTCTTTTTTTCTCCCATCCAGCTTCCCTCCTGCCTCCCTCCCTAGTCACAGTGCCCTTATTATCCCCATGCTCTCCTGACACCCTCTGACTCCCACCATCTTTCCTCTACTGGCTTCCCTTCCCCCACACCATGGTTCCTTGCATATCCATCTCTCCTCTCCTCCCTGCTGACTACCCTCACTTTTTCTACCTCCCTCAGGTAACATCTGTTCCCTACTGTCCCCCTTTCTGGTATTTTTTTGTCCTTTACCTCCATGTATCCTTTCCCTGGGGTGTCAAGGGAAGAAACGGCCCTGTGCCCAGGGCTAGAAGGAGAATGAGATATGGGAGCCAGGAGATTGAATCAGATTGTGGGAGTCATGAACAATGGGTAGGGTCAAACTTACCAGGAAGGAGGCAGGCCTCAGAAATCCCAGGCAAGTTGGGGGTGGGGACAGCCAGGGAAGAAGGCTGATCTCAGGTATGCAAAGGCAAGTTGGGCGTGGGGGCAGGCTGTGAGGCCTCTAAGGAAGTAGACTGAAGAACTGGTTTGGTCTGGGTACAAAGGATCAGGAAGCTTTGGGAGGATCTGGACCAAGAGGGTAGGTACTCCAGAGGTCTGGGGTGCCAAGAGTAGAAGTGGGCCTGTGCCCAGGGCTAGAAGGAGAACAGGATGTGGTAGCTGGGAGATTGAATCAGGTTGTAGGAATCAAGGCCTACCATATTGATTCTTATTTCCAGATGTTACATGACACTGCACCTGAAGAAATGCAAATAAACTCCTACTCACCCCAGATCAGGAACTAATGGCAGACCAAAGTAAGGGTACCACCAAAATTCAACTTAGTGAATCAGTGAGTTTTATTGGGGTTACTTAGAGGGTATGGGTGAGGGGTTACTTACAGGAAAAGAAATGACTCAAAGACAGCTGCATCACCAGAATTCACCCCAGCATGAGTGACAGTTCATGAAAGCAGGAATCCTGGAATGCATTGTACAGCTTGCAGGCAGCTCAACATTGGAGAGTGTCCTTTCTAGGTAGCTTAGTTGGTTTGAGCCTCTTCTAGGCAGCTCAGCTGGTCTCTGCTTCTTCCAGGCAGCTGCATTCTTGCAGAAGGAGGGGCCTAGTGAACCTGGTTAATTTAGGGATTTCCTGAAACTATTGTGTTGTTTACTTCTTGAGCTCAAGAAGCTTCCCTACAGGATGAAATATTTCACATCCTCTCAAAACATCCTGTTGTTCACTCAGCTACCCAAGATGACGGTTTTGTCTCAAAGGAAATTGCTATATACAACACTAGATAAACTCACATTCTGAGGTATTGGGTAGAACTTCAACACAAGATTTTTGTGAGAACACAAACCCACAACATCCAGTATCTAAATAGAAAACTCTTTTCCCCCTTATCAATGGGTCAACTCAGATATAATTGTTGGACACAACAGCTACCATAAATTACATAAAATAATGCAGCAAACATTTCAAATAATGCAGCTAAAGAAAAACTATTGTGATAGTAATTGTCAAAAAGAAAAACAAATTGAACAATACGCAGTGTTTTTCTCATTATAGCCAATAGACTAAAGAGGATAAAGAGAAGACAATGGCAGTTTAGCAGAGAAAGATACACTGGACTAGTGTAAATTAATTTTTCCTAACCAGCAAGCCTCTGAGAGATATTTTCAATAGGACAAAAATCAAGTTTCTTCTTACTTAGACACTGTTTCCTAGCACATTGAGGAAGCTGCTGGCTCTTCATCTTGAGCAGATTGCTCGGAACTGCAGGAAGGAAACAACACAAACACAGCTGAAGCATTTTCAGAATGCAAGAGGAAATGGGCAAATAAGAGAAGCACGCCACCCCTCCACAGCAGAGGATGAGGGTGAGAGCATAGAAGAAACGTGATAAAATCTGAAATTCCCTTACAGCCAGTCATGAGGTGGCACAGAGCTAGTTTATTCTCTTTACAGTGATTAGAAGAAACAGGCAGAGACGGATTGGTTTTTGCTATTTGTATTTTGCACTGTTTGTTTGCTTGTTTTTAGACAGGGTCTCATGTAACCAGGCTGGCTTTAAATGTGCTGTGTACTGGAAGTTGACCTTGAAACCTGCTCTTCCTGTCCCTACTTCCCAACTGCTGGGATTATAAGCACGCGCCATCATACCTGGCTAAGATGGGTGTTGAAGGCCAATTTTCATAAGCCAGATAGCCAAAAGGCTTTTCTGGAAGCCTTTAGCAAGTATGCCATAGTGCAGAGCTTTTTCTTCAACCTTACATGTACAGAAAAAGTATCTTCTCTGTATTTCCCAAGTGACAGACTCAAGAAGAGTGACTCATGCTACCAAATTAACAGAGACTGCTAGAGAAACTAGGACATTCACATGTTCATTTAGAGTCAATTACTTATTAAGGCCAACGTTGCATTTATGTGTGTATTGTCTAAATCTCTTGATGATATTAAGATAATACAAGCAAAAATTCAATATCATAAGATCACAGGATATACATGAACTCTGAGAACAGATGCTGCTTATCAAGGATGTTCCTCCTAGGCCATAGAGAAGCTTGCCCCCAAGTTGAGGGAAACCCAGTCTCCTGGTATCTGGAATGTCCATGCCTCCCAGAATCTGTGTCTGAGTCCTTCCAGCCCTGGCCACTTTAGGCTTCCTTGCTGACTGTGCATTTTCCATTGACCTATTATTTCCTTTAATAGTACTGATTATACTAAAGTCAAGTATTTCCTCTCAAATCCTAGCCTGACCCACAACATTCTGTCTGTGTCTATTATGTGCTGACTGTAAGAGTGAATGTATCAACAACTTCAGGGGTCCTCGCTATTGTTTCTGCTGAAAGCTTCAGCCCCATTTAAAAGTTTAATAATTCAAATTGTTGAGCCTATATTCATATATGTATGAAGCTGATATATTTCAATTTTTTTTTTATGTGTGTAGTATGTTGCCTGAATGTAGCTAGGTGCACCCATGTCATGCAATGCCTGCAGAAGTCAGAAGAGGGCATTGGATTCTCCTGAAACTGGAGTTATGGACGGTTGTTAGCTTCCATGTAGGTTCTGGGAATCGAACCTGGGTCTTCTGCAAGAGCAAAAGGCACCGCTGAGGCACCTCCCAAGTTCCAAAATTGATCTATTTTTGTTTTGAAGGAAAGTGTCCTTGTTATCTAGGCATATCCTTTAACCTCTAAAATAGAGACGGGGGAAATGAAGAGGGAGAGATGTGGGGTAAGGTACAAAGGGGAAAGACAGAAAGAGATAGAGGAGGTTTGTACTTCTGATCAGATCTATAGGTATAACTAGAACACCAATATTACCTAATGAACTCCTATAGAAAGTATCCTTTGACTCCATGCCATATGTGGCTTCTCTTCCAGACAGTCCCAGACTGCACAAATCAGACTCCACTGGGTTCTCTTTGTCCCTTCTAATGTTCCCCTTCTCCACACTGTGAGGATGATGGTGAACTCATCAGGTTGCTGTACTCCATTGATGCTAATGAAACTGTTGCAGTAGCTTCCTAGTAAAAAGTTCATGACTGCTATGCTTTATTGCTATTTGTTTTCCCTGCTTGAAGTGGAATTGCTATTCAACACTAAGAGCTTCTCTGGCATGAGTCTTTCCCTCACAGTAAGAGACTGGCTTTTGTCGAGCCACAAAGAGAAGTGCCACAAAGGCTGTTGTTACAAAGGTTGTGTAATGATTGAGAAATCTTTTACTTTCTATCTTTTGCCTCAGGAAAATTCTTTCATAGCTATGTTGACACATATCCTGTTTGCTCTAATAAATGTCCCCAACTTGACTGTCACTTTGGTAGAAATGACAAGATGCCCAGCCAGGATGAAAAGAGTAAGCAGAAATTCGATGTGGGAGAAGAAGAATCTAGAAAGGAAGCATAGGAGAAGACATTAATCAATATACCAGCACAGGAATATTCACCTCTTGTGTTTTATCATAAAATCATTGCTTAGAAAAAGGAATTCTGTTGGCAAAAGCTGAGAACTCATCTGACTCAACCACCACGTAAGGACTGGATTCCCTTCAGAATATCATTGCCAAACAGACGCCCAAAAGAGAGGTAAAGTTTTATGAGGGAAAATGGAATTGAAGCTGAATCCTCAAATCTCCCTCCCTCCCTCCCTCCCTTAACCCAATTTTTATCCACATCTCCCTTCTTAAGGTCTGTTGCCTACTATTCTTCTCGGAGCTCTAATTCAGAGCCTCACACATGCTAAAAACATTGAATCATTGAGTGTTAATGCTAGGAAACAAAAAGATATAGAAATGAAAAAACTCTAAAGCCTCTAAGAGCACATTTTCCAGAGTATAAATGTGGTGAGTTGCATAGAGTATACAAGAGTTTAAGGAGAGGAGTAGAGAATGCAGGTAAACCTTGGCAAGAGTAAGATCATGAAGACTTTTGAATACCAGGTCAAGTAGTGTGGAATTGGTTGAATAGTGACTAGGGAGTCATTACTATTGGCAGCTTTTAGAACAAGGGACAGGACATGATTAAAAGTGAATTTAGGAGACAAAGCTGGCAGTAAACTGCAGAATAGACCACAGAAGAGAGAAATTGGAGGCAGAAAGATAGAATAGGAGACACTTGCAGTATCCTTTGAAGGGGGTATGAACTCCAATTGTGGTAGAGAACTGCAAATAACAAAGAAACAGATTTATAACTTCCAGAAGTAGAATTTGGTGACTGGGGTGTGTGCATGCGTGCATGCGTGCGTGTGTGTGTGTGTGTGTCTGCCTGCTTGTTTCCAGTCATTAAAGATTATGAAGGAGCTACAGCATATATTATTGCTCTTTGTACAGTTTCTTGTGGCAACTGTACAAAGTAGGTAAAACAAGTCTGTTTGTCTCCATTTCCTAGAGAAAGGGTTATAATAAGACATATCAACATCATAGCACTTATAAAGGACTGCAAGTTCGAGGTCGAATAGATTACATAACAAAACTCCGTTTCCAAAACCAATACAAATCAAGAAAGATAGGTGTCATATTGAACAAAATCAGCCCCAGGACGAGAACAGTATCATTCCCTAAACACACAGTCCTCCACTGTACTCCAGGCTTTGTGTAGCATTCTACCAATAAGACAACTCCTCTTTGCTCTTTTAAATGATCTATTTTTTTCAGAAACGAATATTTATTCAGAATTTTCTATGTGACAATCACTTTAAAAATTATTAGTAAATTTTGTTCTGTAACAATTTTATATATGTACACTACATATTCTCTTCACTCTCAACCCTGGCTCAGCATGATGCAAAGTTGTTAGTACTCTGCATCATGTTTTTGTTTTTTTTTTTTAAAAAAGACAAAACCTTTGCTCTTGTATTCAAAGAATAAATTGCTCATGAGAGACTAAGCAACTTTCATTAGCTTGTTTCCTTATCATAAAAATAGCTACAGTTTGAGGTAATCCATCCCAAGAAGCACTTTAATCTCACCTAAACCATATTGCTCTCTGATAAAATACACCCAGTGAAGAGCATTTTTCACTCAGTGTTCCCACAAACTTAGTGGCTGCTCGTACACTGTAGTAAAGGAAGCCTATGTTACAGTTAAAATAAACAGTACTTCTTTCAACTACTGATTTTCATGATTTCTGCCATAAGTAAAACGAAAGCCTAAAAAGCATCCTATCTGGGGCTATTAAATCACTTCCAAATTCAAAGGAGCTCAGTGACTCACTGCCAAACCTAGCCTACCTTGAACAACAGACACAAAGGGACATAGAGGAATCAGCCAGATCAGCTCCAAGCAGAAGACAGAAACAGTCCCTATTCTAGAGGCAAAATGAAGGGCAGGTAAAAGATTTCATAAGACTAGACAAGCAATGCTAAGTTTAGTTGGATAGGAGGAATATGTTCTGGCAAGCCATTGCATAGCAGGCTGACTGGAATTAATAACAATAACACATTGTATATTTAAAAATCACTAGATGAGGTTTTGAATGACTTGCTACAACAAAATAATAAATGCTCCCGAGTACTATTATGCTCATTAGTCTGATTTGACCATGATATGTATCTGATCATCACATCTTACCCCAGAAATTTGTACAATTATTGTCAATTTTAAATCAAATTCTAGCCAGGTGTGATAATACATGCCTCTAATCGAAATGCTTGGAAAGTTGAGGTAGGAAGGTTGCTACAAATTTAAAAATAAGCTACGTATTGAGTTCCAGGCCAGGCTAGACCATAGAATGGGACCCTGTTTAAAAAAAAAAAAACTTTGAAAAATGGGGTCAGTGTGGTAGTTCAGCAGGTTAAGGCACTTGCAGCTAAGCCTGATGACCTGAGTTCAATCCCTGGAACCCACATGGTAAAGGGGAGAACTGATTCCTCCAAATGGTCCTCTGACCTCCATACATGCACCAAGACATTCATGTGCACACACATAAATAAATGAATGAATGAATGAATGAATGAATGAATAAATAAATAAATAAATAAATAAATAAATAAATAAATAAATACATAATAAAAAAGAAAACCAAAGTGGCTGAAGAAATGGCTCACTGGTTAAGAACACATACTGTCCTTGTAGAACACCGGAGCTTGGTTCCCAACAGTAACATTAGGCAGCTCACAATGGTCTGTAACTCTGCTCAAGGGGTATCTGACACCTAGAAACTCCATGGACAATGCACATACCTCACATATTCACACACATATACATACATACATATATATATATATATATACACACATATATAAAATTTTAAGTGAACATGAATCTTTGAAGAAAACCAAAAGAATAAATTTTAATATAGGAAAGAAAAAACTACAGAGAAATCATTATGAAAGTCCTAAAGGCCATATTGCCAGAAAGGAATTAATGTTTAAAATCATATTTCAGTGAAGTATGAAGGCACAACAACTTAAGTTATAGATAAGGCCATTAAGTCAATATCTTTCTACTATGAGCAGTGTTTGGTCTCCTGATATGACAGAAGAGTCACTCAAATTTGCGCCATTCATAATTTTTCCCTTAAAGCCATAAAATTTTCTTTTCTCTGTGTACTTATAAATGAAATTATTTAACCAGCTTTTAGGTTTTAGCTGAGAAATATGGTGAAACGGTATCAACCACCCAGAATCGGAGTATTTATAAAGAAGAGGTATAGGACACACAGGCTCAATGGGCCCAGAGCACAAATAGCCTAGGGCTATGGAGAAAGAAGAATATGTGAGGCATGTGCCCTGGGTTCATTAAAAGGCTTGTACAGGGTTACTAATGGGGACAATATGACATGACAAGAAGATCAATGCGAATGAAACTACACCCGGGTTTAAGGTTTGACCCTACCACTTACTTCATGTCTCTCATCAAACAACTCACTTTACTTTCCAAGCTTCAAACCTTATCCATAAACACAGAGTAGTTTTCCTACTGTGTTATGGTTAGTGTGGTATAGTCAAGACCCTAATGCCAAAGCCAAGCAGAAGTAAAACTGCTCTGGTCAAAGGAGCCCTAAAGGAACTTGGCTTTTCCTTGCTGGGCCTTCACTCTCCAATGGCCCTTGGGAAAGTGGTTTGGAAGTCACTTGACTTAATATTAGAACTCCCAAGGAAAAATCAGGACGTAGGATATCTACTTTCAGTCACCCAGTAACTGGTTGAAATCCTCCCTGAAGCCAGAGTGCAGCAGGTTAAGAATTTGACAGCTGATTAAATCCAATACCATTCCTCCATGAAAAAGGTAATTTTTTAGAACTCTTGTCAGTAATTCACATCTCAGTGTGAACAAGATACCAAAAAGAACCCTTTCTATTTTGTTTACATAAAAGATCATCCCCATCATGAATTTATTGATCATAAAAGGCATGATTTACAAAATCATAAATGTAATAATAAACATAACAATAATAATCATAAACATGAAAGAATATAAAATAGAGAACTTTCTCTACCTACACCTTCTACAAGCTGACGACTTTAAATAAATACCATTTCAGAATTCTGGCATGACATTTATGCACATATATCTATGTGTTTACACAAATATACATATATGTATATGCATACATTTCTTATGAAAATGTTATACAGTTGACTTTAATCATTAAACAATACCTCAGAAGGCTATGAACATACATAGAGATTTATATTTGTCTCAGCAATAGCTTTACCTTATAGAAGTTATCCAATCCTTTACTGGTCAATGTTTAGGTGTTTCTATATTTTTTGTTATTACAAATACTACTATGAACACAGACCTTTTCATTATATCTCATGACTGAGAGAAAGAGTTCAGAAAATGGGTGCTCTGGTTTCTGGTTAGAAAAATACCATCAGTACCAAAACCATTAAGATCAGGGAGTCTGGTTCATGAGAATTCGGTCTTGACTCTGCTTGCTTTCTGTGTGGTGTCTAAATGAGTCCTTCTATCTGTGTAAAAGCCTGAAGCAGTTTTTTACGAGACCGCTCAGAATCCAGCAATGGTTTCCTCAACTCTACTCAAAAGTTAGTGTTGACTGTACGGAATCCATCTCAGTCTGCCTTGATCGTCAAATAAAAGAAAAATGACCTACTGAGAATAATTATTTTTCAAAACTCAAGCAAACTTGTCAACTCACCTATGACAGAACTGGATTTCTCAGTGATGTTAATTTTCTGATCCCTTAGCTTCCTGCTCATCAATAGGAAGTAAGGCATTACCAGTCTTGAAATTTCTTCAGGGTGAAGGATTGAAAGCCGTAGACTTCACCTTAATTAGTCATTGATTACCCTAACTGTGCACATTCATTTTAGAACTTCCCAGATTATGTGTTTTCACTCCATTTATTTTTCAAAGTCCATCCTGTTGAATAAGAAATTTAGCACAAGCCAAGATTTCTCAGTGACTGATGTCAATACCAATTTGGAAGCCAAACTAAAGAAACACAGACCCTATGCCAGAATTAAGGATAGAATGAAAAACTCCTGTCTTTCCCAGCAAATCATCTGGTTGAATACTTCTTGAATTCTTAACAAGAAGTGCTATTATCCATTTTTAATATGTGTTTGTATCAGAATACTTCTCCTTCAGGCACCAGCGTTGCAACTATGCAGAAAGGCTTTCACTTAATAGCCAATCAGCACAGAAGTGAATAATTTGAACATGACAGCTACTAGGTGCTGATGAGGAGATGACACAGATGTACAAGACACAATTCCTGTCTTTGAGGGAGCTTAGGATTCAGAATAAGACATGCACACTCCCCTTGAAAGAAAACTGAGTCAGGTGTGGTGGTATGCACTTGTAATCCCAGAACTTGGGAAGATGAACAGGAGGCTTGTGAGCTCAAGGTCAGCCTGAAATACTGTCTTGGGAAGGAAAAAACCTGAGGGACAAAAATTTTCAGACTCTAATCAGATCAAGGAAGGGTTTCGTGGAAGAGAAGCCATTTAAGAAAGCCCAGAGAGGAAGAGCAATATTTAAAATAGGATGGAGATGCCTGAAACCAAAATGCTTCAATAACAATGCAGAGAATGTAAATGAGTATAAATGGGCTAGGTAGTGGTTGGATATACACTGAATGAATTGGAGTATGCCCTTATCTAAAAACCATTGTACAGACCAAATAAAGCATGAGTTTTACCTTCAAGAGGCTAGTCTACAAAAATAGGGGAAAGAGAATGGAATATTTCAAGAAGATGCAATAACAAACTCAAAGACACAGTGTTAGAATAACTTTTACAATGTGGACATACTCTATAGAGATGACTTTTATCTAGCCTTGAAACCAAAAAGTTAGTCTTATATTTAGAAGAGAGATCAGTTGCCACTATCTCAGTTTGTTTATAATATAATAGTAAACAAGTTTACTAGGTCTTGGGCTTCCCTTGTGACTTGTGCATATAGCTTTAATCCCTCATGACTTTTCATGCCCGTAAACCAGAACAATGTGTGTGTGTGTGTTTGTGTGTGTGTGTGTGTGTGTATGTTGAAAAAACAAGTGCTGCAAACAGCAGATATTCATTGGAAGAAATGAAAATTATCCCGCTTCAATCAACGAGGTATTAAATTGATAACATCTGTTTATACTTTTATGTATGAAAATAACAAGTGCTGCAAACAGCAGATATTCATTGGAAGAAATGAAAATTATCCCATTTGTGCTTCAATCAACGAGGTATTAAATTGATAACATCTGTTTATACTTTTATGTATGCTGTTCTAAGTCAGTAGGAACCAGAAAGAACAAAATCTAAGATAAGGATCCACTTTTCCTTCACCGTTTTAAGGTGGATGTACGGTTTCAGTAAAAGAGAGGAAGGCCTTTGTTTGAGAGCTCAGTTCTGAGAGAATTCTGAAGGAACAGGTTCTCAGAGGCATTTTGGTCCCTTCTTGACTAAAGTGGATGCTAAGCATCAGGCTGTTTTTATTCAGACATACCTGTAATGTGGCATCACACAGTACCACCACAGCACAAAAGCTAAAAAATAGGTTATTCTCAAAGAAAAGTAACTAAACCAGAGGTGAAGAAAAGGAAATAAGAAATGAAAAGGAAAAACCATGTTAATTTAAGTGCTAAGAATGTTACCTTACTCTCTTTCAATCTCTGCAACTGTCCTTTAAAAAAAAGCAACTGTGAAATCCCACAATTTATTAAGCCAATTTCAAAATATAGTTGTTGCAGTTTTAAGGAAGTTCAAACAGAGGTACCCTGCATAAGGAGACAATGCTGCTCCCAGAGTGCATGCGTTATTCAATGACAACTGTTGTACCAGGCATAGGATACCTTCCTGTGAGTTAATGGTCAGAGGGGCCAGAGAGGTATTCAAAAGTGCATAAGCCATTGACACTGTATACACCATAACTACATGCTAAGACACTATTGCTATAGATATCACATACTTTGGCTTCAAGACATAGAGAAAACAATCTCTAACCAACCAGGAAACTTCTCCCTGCAGGATAGCTTTCACAGTGGCAGAAGTTCTTATACAGGTTTCTAGGGAAGAAGCGACATCAATAGTCTTAACCAGTGTTGGACAATGCATACTACAATACCAACTTGCAAAATAAGATGTGTCCACCACTACAATAGTGGCATGACTGTTAAGGGGTAGCCAATTGCTTTCTGGTTGGATTTGAGGCCTGTTCCACAGGAGGGAATCCGTGACTGGTACAGTAAACATTGTTGAAAGTTCATGACTAGGGAGAGCATAGGTCCTAGGAAAGAACCTACTACTGTTAATTTGCTAAATTGTCACATTGTCGAACTGCCTTGTAAATAGTTCTCTTTATGCCCATATACCTTTGCTGTTCTCATCCATGCTCAAAGAATCTTCTTTATGCAGTGGGCAACAGTCAATGCAGAGGCTCAAAATTGATCAAAGTACTAAGAATAAGTGACTGTGTGTGCTCAGCCCTAACCTATCAAACATCCTAGCCAAGACTCAAGGAGTATCACAGAAGAGGCAACAAAGAGAATGTAGGAACCAGAAGATGGAAAGAGTACTTTGGAGTGCTGTCTTCTGGACACGACATGCTTATTGTATTCATCAACTCAGACCAGCTGTAGTTACTTGTATCAGACCTGCAAACAGTCAAACCAGCCAAAATTCCAGCATGGACGGAGGAGGAGCTCATGAGCCTACACCCCTAACTGGGGGGGCGATGACAGTTGATAGTTCCTAGAGGAGAATCATTTTCCTTCTGGCCTGTGGTCATTGGTAGGTTAGCATTTTCCTGTGGATGGCCCTACACTCATGCACATCTGAACAGCACTAATTAGACTTAGCATGTTATTTTTTAAAACAAGAAGAGGAAATTATGTTGGGAGGCGCATGTATTCTAGGGGTTGGGAGAACTTGGAGGGGAAAAATAGGGGTGGGTATGATCATATTTCATTGTATACACGTATGAAATTCTCAAAAAATAAATTAACATAAAATAGCTAATATCATTCCTATTTAAAAGAAAATGAAACTCAGATACAAAGATTAGATTATTTAATATTTAATTCTTTGAGTTATTATATATTCGAGTTATAAATCACCTGTCACATGTATAGCTGGCAAAGATATTCTCCTTTCCAGTAGGCTGTTTCTTCACTCAATTATTTTCTTTGCTGTACATTCAATGAAGTCCCATTTTCCTATGATTTACCCTATTTCCTGTGTGATACCTATGTTTATATCTTAATGTACGTTTCCCCTATTTTTCCTCTAGCAGTTTCACATCTTACATTAAAAGATATTTTATTCAGGGCTGGAGAGATGGCTCGGCAGTTAAGAGCACTGACAGCTCTTGCAGAGGACCAAAGTTCAATTCCCAGCACACACATGGCAGCTAACAACCAGTTCCGGGGGATCCAACGCCCTCTTCTGCCTGCTGTGGGTGCACAACACAGGTGCACCTACCTACATCCAGGCATTATACTCATACACATAAATAAATAAATAAAAATGACATTTTATCCATTTTGAATTTACTTTTTACAGAATGAGAGACCAGAGATCTAGTTTCATTCTTCTACATGTGGATATTCAATTTTCCCACAATTTATTGAAGAGGCTGTGCTTTTCTTTCAATGTATGTTCTTGGCATCTTTATTGAAAACTGTGTGGCTATAGATGTATGTGGGTTCATTTCTGCGTTTTCTATTCTATTCCATTGGTTTATGAGTCTGTTGTTCTGCCATATTGTGCTGGTTTTTGTTACCATGGCTTTAATTTGAAAGCAGACATTGTGATACTTCCAACATTGATCTTTTGGTCAGCATTGCTTTGGCAATTGCGGGTCTTTTGTGCTTCTCTGTATGCATCAAGATACTTCTTAAATATTTCTGTGAACACTGCCACTGGAATTTGTGTAGGGGTCACAAAGAACCTTTAGATGGCTCTTGGTAATACACTTTCCCAATATTAATTATGCTGATGTATAAACATGCAATGTCTTCCACCTTCTAATGTTTTCTTCAAATAAGTTTTTGTAATAGGAAAGATAACTTTAATCACAGTGCCTTAACTATATGTATGGGAGTATCATAATGAAAATTATGTGTACAATTAATACCAATAAAGAAAAGGGTTAGTAAAAAAGAACAAAATTCCATTAGATAAGTGAGATACATACAAAAAAGTTTTCTTATAACTTCTAGGAAGTCTATTTCAATGAGAAATGCTTCATCCTCCCACTTTCATCCTGTTTTGCTGCCAGGAAAATATAAGTGATAGCAGGAATTCCAGCAGGCAACTTTTGCCATTGGGAATGGGGTTTCCAAGGTGATTCCAAGGTGCAATAAAATTTAACAATAAATTCATATCTAATGTGACCTTTGTCTTTTGAAGAAGTATAAATATATTAAGCCTGCTACATTTATATCATAGTTGATTTTCTGTGTAAAAGGTATAAGATACAAGTATAAGTTATACAAGAATCTGGGCGTGATGGTGTATGCCTTTAATCCTGGCAGAGGCAGAGGCAGATTGCTGTGAGACTGAGGCCAGCCTGGTCTACATAGTGAGTTCCAGGCCAGCTGGTACTACAAGGAGGCCCTGTCTAAAAAACAATATATAAGTCATAAACAATACCAGAATGCCAGGATACTGTGTACATCTTGTCTGTTCCCTGTTATTTTAACCTAGAAGCATCTATCTTCTTTATTAAAATGTAAGCTTTGTATTAATAGAACCTCACATAATATGTAGTTTAGGCCAGATTCATTTAATCTTTATAACAAATGACTATAAAAATTCATGACTATTATCCCCATGTGGCCCAAATTCCCTCTGGATCTCCTGTGCGATCAGACAAACCATATAATATATTTTATGTGAGTTTATTAACTTACAAAGGAATGAGTACCCAGTGCTTAGCCCCGCACCATGACTCAGAGCCTGCCTTATCAAACCATGCTACACCAATAGTCACTGCTAGCACTCGCTCATGCCTCCAGGGCCAGCGATCGCCCCAGGTCCACAAGAGTCAGTCCATTTTGTCCCTCAGCTGCTGAGCAGCTGGCTGCGCATCCCCCACACCATGAACACTACCTGTGGTTCATGGCTTCTGTCCCCAGATGGCTCCCAGTAGCCCCTTCATAGTCCATGCTCTGCATCACCAGGCCCCACACATAGGAGAAACCAGCCAATTGGGAGACACTCCACCCCTTTCCTCCACTCTTACAATCTTCCCGTTCATCTTCTGCTAAAGTCCCTGAGCCTTGGAGGGGGTGATAGATGTAGGGCGATCTCTCTTGTATCATGGCAAGATAGTGGATTATTGGGCCTCCTCATTAGTCATTTTTAGGCCTTGGCCACTGATCTATCTCAGTCATGTTTCTTCTACTATAAAGACAAAGGGAAGAAGCAGATACATTTAAACAAACATGAATGTAAATACAAATGCCTAGAAAATATCCCAGTAGGTGTACTTAGGTGTACTATATTCATTAAACAATATACTCATGATGGCTTCTCCACTAGGGCCTGTAGCCTGTCTTGACACAAGGCGGTGGCCTGGTCTACAGCACCAGATGTGTGTTCCACTCCTAGGAGTGGGCTTTATCCAATTAGAAATTTGTCAGTTGTACTTGTGTTGGTTGAGCCATTATTGCATTTGCAGCTATTGCTTGGCATGTCCATGGGTGCAGCACATGGGGTCCATCGCTGAGTAGAATTATAGGGGATCCTTTCTTCCCCAACCATCTGTATAGAGCCTTCTGGCAATATGAACACCATCCATCTGGTGGCATGGAGTGTTTTGACTTAGTCTCAGTTCCAACTCTTCTTCTTTTCCTGCACTCACAACATGCAGTGTCTTCAGCAACATGGCCTTACCAACCTTTCTAGTGTGCAACCGATGTTAAAGGCAATAGCCTTGATGAATTGGAAGACCTCTAGGATCTCTCTCTGACCAACAGCTCATAGTGGAGCAACCCACCCCTGGTACTGTAGATTTTCTGAACAGTTTTATAGTTTGAGAGTCTCTCTCTATTCTCCTCTTACCCAACCTACATAAAACTCCCAAGAATCTTATAGCCATAGCTGGCCTTTGCTTCTTCAGGTATCTTTCAAATGGGTTTCACATCTGTAAAACACTCAAAGGAAGGTTAACATATATTAAATCACTTATAGACAAGGTCTCACAAAGCATGGAAAGGTTTTGTCCATTCATATTATCTGTTTTCTCCATAGATCCTTGTTAGGTACTATAGCATAGGTACAAGGCATTAATTTGGTTAGTTCTTTACCATTTTTAGTTTTCTCTTTGGAGTCATTTTGCACTTGGGGGATTTTACATGGGGTCTTTTTGTATTCTTTTATTCTTGATACACTTACGGGTGTTGGTTCCTATTGCATGACCCTGCACTGGGCTAAGGAGGCAGGGGACTTCTCCTGTCCCCGCTGTACTTGTTGGTTCCCTGAGTCAGACAGGCTCTGGGTCTGTCTCTTGACTGTAGCCACATTTGTCATCTTCCCATTGACCACACCAGGTTTCTGGGGGAGAACTTGGTGGGAAAACCTGCTTCCACCCCTAGTATAGCCTTTATCAGAAGAGAAATGCATCTTATTTAATCTTCGGGGATTCTTAACCACTCCTTGTACAGTTGTTATACTTTGAATGTCCTTTGTGTTCTTAACCACCACTTGTACAGTTGTGATCCTTCAAGTGTCCTTTGTAAACTGTTCTTCTGGTTTTAAAACCTTCCAGAAATGCCTTAGTACCAAATTTGGTTTTCTATCAATTTTTTTATCCGGGGATTTGGGCTTGACATAAGTCCTGCCACATTTGTCTTCGGGTAACCCAAGTGGACCATTTCTTTGGTCTGGTCTTTTTATATCTCTTATAGGGTGTTCTGTTATTTTACAGACACGCACATGCTGGTCAGAATCATTTAGATTTACCAAAGCCTCTCTCATTTTACTAAGATCCTCTCCCATTAACAGGCTTATTAAAACCATTAAAGCCACATACCATTCTTGAGGTCCCAGTTGAATTAGGCTTTCTTTCATATCTCTGGTGAACTCAGTCTTATCTGGCCCTGTGAACTGGACATCATATATTGCTTTTTTCATACCTAGTTCTCTCAGGAATGCCTGCCCCTCCTTTATACTCCTCCAGCCCCTGCTAATTATGTTAGTCTCCCTTGGTGACAACCATGTACCTTTAATGCCTTCAACAAGCCACCCCATTAAGGACTGCTCCCCCCTGCATTGGCCTACGTTGAACAGCTTTTATCTCAAGGATGGATGGGTGGTTATATAACTCAGCTGTGAAGCTTCTGAAGCAGGTAGACTGATGTCATTTCCTCCCATGTCCCATACTTTTACAAGCCGCGTGGCCAGGGGCTCTCTGCTTGCTTGCTTATAAGTTTTTCCTAGTTTTAACAGTTCTAGCATGGAATATTTCCTAGCTAGAGCACAGTTAGCTTTTTTTTTTCATTTTTACAATTATTTGTCTTTTCCTCTGACTCCTTGGACTTTCTACAAGTCAAAGTGTCCCGCCTTTTTTCTCTCTTAAGCTCTGCAACTGGGTCTGCCAGTTTGGCCTTTTCAGTTTTCCCTGCCTGGGACACATCTTTTATGATGCAAAGTGGCCACACTTTCTCTAAAGCAGGTAAAAGATTTTCTAACCTTTGGGTAAATTTTAACAAACCTTCACATACCCACAACATATCCCCACATTTACAACATAGCTGTGGCCCATGCTTCTGCGTGGCTGGCCTCTTTTTAGTAACCCATTGTAACAACCACAGCAGCACTGCCATCAGCACTCTTTTAAAACTCATTCTCAGTTTCATCATATCCTGCCAGGGTACACCAATTTTGTGGCCCAAATTCCCTCTGGGTCTCCTGTGTGATCAGACAAACCATATATTTTATGTGAGTTTATTAACTTACAAAGGAATGAGTACCCAGTGCCTAGCCCTGCACCATGACTCAGAGCCCATCTTATCAGACCATGCTATGCTCATAGTCACTGTTAGCATTTGTTCATGCCTCTGGGGCCAGCAATTGCCCCAAGTCCACAAGAGTCAGTCCATTCTGTCCCTCAGCTGCTGAGTGGCTGGCTGCACATCCCCCACCACTACCCACAGCTTGTGGCTTCTGTCCCCAGATGGCTCCCAGCAGCCCCTTTGTAGTCCACACTCCATGTCAGGCCCTGCCCATTGGAAGAACCAGCCGATTGGGAGACACCCTATTATTCAGAATTAGGAACTAGGGCAGAGAAATGTTTCACGAGTGAGTTACCTGCTGTCAAGAACCTGGTCAGTAGAAATGTTAAGATTCAAACCCAGGCAACCTGACTGCAAAGTTGATCTTAACTGTTACTGTTTGTGGCTGCTTTGTGAAAACTGAAAATGGAGAGTTTACATCATTCACTACTTGTATCCTCAGTGTCTAGTACAACGCCAGGAAACTACTCAAATTTCAACAAATGTATCTTTTCTATTTTAACATACTGGTTCTCAAGTATTCCCTCTGTAAGCATGACTGGCCATGACCTACTGATCCTCCACCCACTAGCCCTCAAGTCCTGGGATTACAGACATATGCCATCATGCCTGGCTCAATAACTGTATTAATATCTTAAGTGAGTGAAGAAAAGAATGAATGAGGGATTTAAAATAAAGAGTAGAAAACTTGAAATACACTAGACTTTATTTCATGTTCTTTACAATCTGGATTTTAGGGAGGATCTATATCTCATAGGAAAACTCAGAGAGCTTCCGTCACTGATGCATTGGCTTTAGCCAAAAATGGTTGTTTATAATAGATTGTGTGCTTGTGTTTTATCTATTGCTACAATATTTTCACTTTAGTGTATAATGTAGTGAATAATATATATGTATACATGTTAGTTTACTCTTATATTACCAGTCTTGGTATACATTTACCTTCTTCATTATGTATAGTAACTTTGAAATTGGTGGGATCTGTATGCCAGTAATTTTCATTCTTGTATCCATGTTGAGAAATCATATTGACCTAAAAAATGATTGTTGGATAAACCAGGTAAAGATTCTATGAAAAGGCTATTTGAAGGAGGCCATTTCTATCTAGAAATTTTCTTTACAACTTGATTTTTCCAGAAACTTTCTGTAGATGAACATAGACTCTAGTTGGTCAACATCACCAGTCAAATGAAAACACCAAGATGCTCCAATAATGCTCATCCACAGTTAGTGCAATGACAGCTAAAGACTTAAAAAAAATAGTAACTCCCAGAGTTGGCACGTAGCTTCCTGACACTGCCTCTGCTCCAAGTCTGAGCTTCAGAAACACAGGAACACCTGATTTTATAAGGAAGAACAAAATGTGCCTAGAAGAGACAGAAGTGTTTATTTTTCAAATAAGAAAAACAACTCTTGTTTTACATTCAGGTTTCAAGCTATTTTGAAATTTTCACATAATACCTTTTCAGGACACCAGGTATCCTGAACATATGCACAATATTTATATAAGATCCCACTGTACATTTATGACTCATATGTCCTCAGAGTTCTCCTAGTGGTCTGAGTAACCTCAGCCCTGAGGCCGAAGAAGCTCTTTCCAGAATATTAATGGTTTATCCCTCAATGAAGCATTTCCTCTGCCTTCACAGATTAGAAAGCACCTGCTTCCATTCCCCCATGACTTTTGGCCTGTTTCCTTTCCGTCTTCCAGTGGTTTGTAAGAATTGCAAAAAGTCACATGCCTCTGCAATTTCATGCATAAAGTATGAGTAGTATTCAAAAATACTGGAGCTGTAGAGATGGCTCAGCAGTTAAGAGCACTGACTGACTCTTAACCTGGGTTCAATTACCAGCACCCACGTGGTGGCTACAAACCATCCTTAATTCCAGTTCTAGGGGAATCCAAAGCCCTCCTCTGACCTCTGCGGCATTGCACAACACACATGCACTCACATACATGCAGGCAATATACTCAAACACATAAAATAAAAATAATAAAAAAAAATAAATACTGATTCCACAAGCCTTGTGTCATGTCCTTTATGGTTGCATAATTCAAGATGGTACCTAACTTCCCTGATCTTCTCACCAACACACTACTGCCATATTATGTAGTTCCTATGGCAAAGTGACTATAATACCAGACACAGTGAACACGAAGAACTCAAAAGGACTTTCTTGCTGCATTCTTAAGCAAAATGTCATCAGTTGTAAAACCGGATTTCAAAAGGAGTAGCAAAGATCAATAGGCAAAACACAGCATCTTCTGTCACACAGTTTTAGCAAAGCTTTCAATGTGGACAAAATTTAAGTATGCTTGATTTCTAAGAAGAATGCTATCTATATAATGGGAAACAGTCAAGAATTCAATTATTCTATTTCATTACCTCCTTAAGTACATTGGAATTTATCAGACCATGTGTCCTGACTTCCAATTGAAAATCACGGTTATCACATTGAAAGAGAGTTTGAATGGTGCTAGGCAGCTGTTATATAAACTCTGAGGAAAGATGAGAGCAAAATAATAAAAAAAAAAAAAACATGTCACGAATTCACCACTGAGAAGCCAATAAACTGTTGGAGGAATTGGTTTTTCCCTGTGGTTGCAAATAATCAAATCATGCCCTTCTCAGTGAAGCCCTTAGGTGCATCTTCTCTGTCAATCCATCCATAATAAAATGATGTCCACCTTACTCGTAAGGGATGCCTGTCAGTTTTATTTACAGACTCAATCACAGAAGTATTTCTCTCTTTTCAAATTGCTCACTCTTCTCTACAATACCTCTTGCCCAAGGTTGGTTCATCAAGAAGGAAGTACCTGGGCCAGTGGGATGTCTTGGTGAGTAAAGGCCTCTGAACTCAATGACCTGAGTTTGATCGTCAGGATCCACGTTGTAGAAAGAGAGAACAGACATCAGCAGGCTGTCCTCTAGCCTCTGTGCTCACATGTGCACATTCACAATAGATAATTTTTTTAAGAAAAGGATGCACCTTAGTACTCACTGGTAGAGAGAAGTCATTTGGAAATGCACAATGCTGCTAAGAACTAGAGCAGCTTCTTCACATAAAACATCTATAACAAACCAGGCTACTTTTTCATCAAAAGATGAGCTAGTATTTCATGTCAGTGAATTCTTGGCACACATTGTAACAACTGGCAAAATGGGAGGCATATAGAAGAGTGTCTGTGAACTGAATGGTAAACAAGCCTTATCAATAATCCAAGAAGTGAGAGGAACAAGAGGAAAATATAGTAAAAACAAGAGTCAAGGAAAAAAATGAATCATAAGCAGAAAGGAAACTGTATAAACTTAAATAATAAATGGAAATTAAACTTTCAGAGGATTGCTGATCTATACTCAAAAATCCCACTCTTCCCTTAAATCTAAACCAAGTAAATATTAAAAAGAAAACAAAGGCCAGGCGTGGTGGCGCACACCTTTAATCCCAGCACTTGGGAGGCAGAGGCAGGCAGATCTCTGAGTTCAAGGCCAGCTTGGTCTACATGGTGAGTTCCAGGACAGCTGGGGCTACAGGGATACCCTGTCTCAAAAAGACCAAAAAAAAAAAAACCTATAGTAGAGCTTTTAATAAAAACATGTGATGGTCCTGTCTCAAAAATAAAACACGTGTGTGCAATCATGTGCTGAGTTTCACAACCACCTGTATACCTTCCTACAGTTGTATTTCCATTCTGACTTCAGCTAAGAAAACATTTCCACCCCACTTGTGGAACCTAGCTAGCTCAAAGGCTAGTCCCTATAAAACAAGAGCTACTTTCTATCTGTGTAAATTAGGGCTTACAAAGTTGAAAAGCGTCATAGACTCAAAATCAGACCACCTGAACTGAAAGCCCTTGCGAGCTCCTGGAAATTTGCTGTGCCAGGGTGTGTGCCATTATAGTGCAAAGTAGCAGGCAATCGTAAAATACCCGATGTTATAACAATATATACTACTTAATTCATTCCAGTTTTATTCCAGATTCTGTACTTCCAGGTGCTGTGCATATGTAATATTGACTTCAAACATCAATAATGCGAAGCAACTACTATTAGGACAATGTTTTAGCTTTAGGAATTGAGCCTAGGACTTCTTACATGCTAGGCAAGTGTTCTTTCCATGAAGTTATGGCACCAGACTTTATTTTTGAGGCAGGGTCTTTGCTAAGTTGCCTGAGTTAGCCTTGAATTTGGATCTCCCAGTCTCAGTCTCACAAGTAGCTAGGATCACTTGCTCTCCCAGACCAGGCTAAAAGTGTTTCTAGATTACAGGAGTAGTATCCATCATATTCCCATAGCTGTGTGTCCCCTTCTCTACAAACACAATCTCCTCTTACTCCAAACTACTCCTTTGTAATTCTTCATAGTAGTCCTTCAGGGCCCAACCCCAGGCTACAATCTCTACTCCCAGAGTAGATTTTTAAAATTTTTTTCTTTTTGGTCCTTTTGAGAACCGGGTCTCCCTGCAGCCACAGTTGGCCTGGAACTCACTATTGTAGACCAGGCTAGCCTTAAACTCACAGAGATCGGCCTGCCTCTGCCTCCCGAGTGCTGGGATTACATGCCAGGCTCCATAGTAGATTTTTAACTTGAAGAAAATGGTCATTTTGAGTCTCCTCAATATAATTTCTGCAGGAGAAATTTCTACCTAATATCCACACAAATATGCTGCTGCCTTTTATGTCTGAAGGTGACCTTTTCTTTGCTTTGTTTTAACCAGGAATAATTCTTGGATATGAGGATGTATTAAATGACAGTAAGGATCCCGAAAGGTTCTTTACAGACATGTGAATCAAGGTACTTTCTTTTCCTCCAACCAAGAACTTGTACCTCTCCTTTGTCATCTCATGAATTATGATCTAATTCCTCTGCCCCATATGTCTATATATGATATTTATCCTTCTCCCATGACAGACAGAGCTGGGTCTCCAAAGATTGGAGATGCAGAGATAATGTGTATGGAAAGGGGAGTCTTGATGTTTCTGAGGACTGAATGGTACTTGAAATATGGAAATACACTGAAGAAAAAAACATCTCTTTGGAAAGTAGTTTAAATGAATGTTCCCCATAGGCTCCAAGTATTTGAACACTTTGTTCCTGGTTGGTGACACTGTTTGTAGAGATTGTGGGTTGGTGGCCTTGCTGAAGGAAGCACATGCTTGGGGGCAAGCTTTAAAAGTATATATCTTGCCCACATTCAGTCAGTCTCTCTCTGTTTCTTGAGCTTGCTTAAAGATGTGAGCTCTCACCATTCTGCTCCACCTGCCTCCTACTATGCCTCCCCCTGGTGCTGGACTCATCCTTCTGGAAACAAGCCAAATAAACTCTTCTTTCTTTCAGTGGCCTTGGTCATGGTTTTTATCACAGCAGCAGAAAAGTAACTAATACAGACAGTAATCTACCCAACTGGTTATAAATGGTTCAGAGCAGTTGGATATCCTGAACAACAAATCTCAAAAAGCATTGGGTTTTAGGATGCTTTGGGTAGCAATTTCCTTTGAGTTAACACCTTCTATCTTGGAGGAAAGCTGGATAAACAACAGAATATTCTAAATGAATGTAAACAACAGGATATTTTGAGAGGAGGTGAAATGTTCCATCCTTTAGAAAAGCTCATTAAGCTCAGGAAGTAAATAACTCAATGGCTTCAGGAAGTCCCTGAAGTTGATCAAATTCACAAAGCCCTGGTCTCTCCAAGTATATGTAAGCCCTAAGGACTACTGAGGCACCTTCACACCAGCCAAGCACTTAGAAGAAGCAGAGACAGTTGGCGCTGCTTGGATGTAGCTCATATCAACTGAGATACTTGGAAAAGACCCTCCCCACCCTGAAAAGTTGCCTATAGGTTGTGCAGTATGCTCCAGGCTTCCTGCTTTTGTGAGCTATCACCCATGCTCTATTGGCCTTTGATGATGCAGCTGTTTTTGAGTCATTTCTGTTCTTATAAGTAACCCTTTACCCATATTCGTGTAAGCAACTTCCAAAAGACTCATTGGTTCTCCAAGATGGACTTGAGTGGTATCCTTACCTTGGTAGGTTGTGTTTCCCAATCTGGGAGTTGAATAGATGTTTGCTTATGTCTCTTCCCTGGAAAGCTGTCACACAACAGGAGGTATTGAAACCAAAGGATTTTATTTTTTCTGAATTCAACAGAGAAAGTAAGTATACATTTTATAAGTTAATAACTATAATTCAACTAATGGTTTTTTTTTCCCCCATGGGATCTAAAAGCCCAATAGAATATATCGTTACATGAATTTTTCATCTTCAGATATTATTCCTCACAGTGTAATAAGATACCTTCTTGACCATAGCTACTCCATGTTAAAGTTTAGGCTGACTCTAGTCTCTGAAATTATCAGGCAGTTGGCCTAGGGTATGTGAACGCATGTCAGCTGGATCCTGGTTGTCTTGGGGACAGGTCAGAGTGTTCCAAAGTACACCTAGTAACTGCAAATTTATGGCTTCTGTGGGTTATGCTTGGCTTGCTTCTGCAAAATAGTAATTGCTGCTTAATAGAATAGAAATTGTTAAGGGGACTTTGCACGTATAAGCTTGGGAACTTAAACTTTTCAACTCTGGTTATGGTTTCTCCGTATAAAAGCATACCCTAGAGACGGCTTGGGGTTATACACTTGGGTTCTAACACCCTTGTTCTAACACCTTGCTGCCCTGGCCAGCAACAACTTTCATTCATCAATGAATGGTCTTCTCTGGTGAAGTACCTCACAACAACAGCATGAATGCAAGATAAGACTCAGCCTTGAGAGTTTTAAGGTCTAAGGCCTTGTTGCTATGTCACCAGATAGCTGTAGGATGTGGTGCACGATCCTTGCTCCAGAGTTTGTCACTGCTAACATTGGACAGAATACAAATGAGATCACTTGGTGAAATCTAATTGTTTGCATACTGAAGGGAATAGACAGACAGAAACAAGAAAAAATGAACAAAATGGGGCCCGTGAGTTGGCTCAGTGGTTACAGAATCTTGCCATGACTGGTGTGTTTAGTTTGATCCTTAGAATCAACATGGTGGAAGGAGGAAACCAACTCCTGTAAATTGTTCTATATCCTCTACATACGTGCAAAGGCATGCACATGCACCTGTACATACACATATAAAGAAAGACACAAAGAAACAAAGAAAATGGAAAGAAAGAAAATAATCACATCAAGTTCAAAGTAGCCCTTCCCTCTGTACTACGAAAGGACTACTTTGCTTGCTTAATCAAGAAAATGGGTCTTTGTCAAGAAGTGTGTAAAGGAAGAATGCGTATCCCTCTTTGGTGATAGTGAAATTACTAAAGAATCCTCTCTCTGATACTAACTTCTGCATTCATTACTTTTTCTGTTGCTGTGATAAAATAGTATGACCAACGTAACTTGTAAAAGGAAGAGTTTATTAGGCTTATGGTTCCAGAGGGATAAGATTCCAGAGGGACAAGATTCCAACATGCAGGGGAGGCATGGCAAGAGTGCCACCAACTGTAGCCCAGTATTCAAATACTTGTAGCCTATAGAAGACATTCTCATTCAAACCACCACAACTGGTGTCCTAATAGAACAAAGAAGTGACTAACAGTACCAGATGCTCATAAATTTGAGGGAAGTTAGATTACTAACCTAGAAAATAGGAGACTCAGATCTATAGTCTCCTACTTTCTACTAACCTTGAAAATAGGAGACTCATATCTATAGTTTCCTATTTTCTACTAACCTATAAGAAACTATAGATATGAGTCTTGGCTTTGCCAACTTAGCAGCTGAGAAAATAATAAACCCTTGAAATAAAGATAAAGGAAAAGTAAAATGATAGTAATACCTATAACATCTATTTCATATCATAGATGCTAGTTTACTCATTTGTTAATTTAACTAAAAATGTTTGGATGCTTACTATATCTCAGATACTGTGCTAGGCACAAACAGGAATAAGTAAGCTTTGAGCTCCTTTCTATACATAGTCCTTAGAATACATGTATAAATAGAGACATTATCATGATGATGACATTTGAACTCCTTTGGTAAATTGGCCCCCATTTTCTCAGCACTATTTTCTCGCAGGTACTGTGTTAAATACTCTTCATAAATGACAAAATCCCTTAGGAAGTAGTTTTATGATATTTATTTTGCATGTGAGGTAAATATAGTTTTGAGATCCTGAGTCACTTGCCCAAGATCACAGACCTTGTAAGTAGCCAAGCTGATTTCAACCCCAGACTGAATTCTAAACTGCTGTGTTTTCTAACATGCCACACTGTCTATGTGTGATGAGGTTGTTATACAGATGACGTTTTACCTAATTCGGTATACAAGTGAATTAAAACTCTAATTTTTTTATCTAATAAAGCTTTTAAAAATTTTGTTGAATTTTTGCTATTTTCACATAATATAGTTTGATGTTATTTAGATCTCCCCGATCCACACCTAACCCCACTGCCCCCACTCAATTTATTGTACTTGCATGTATATATATATATATATATTACTCTCAAAGGCTAATGATAAGGAAAATGATAGTAATACCTACAGCATTTATTGTGTGCCATGGCTGCTAGTTCACTCATTTATTCATTTAACTAAAAATGATTGGATGTAGATTATATCTGACATACTGTGCTAAGCACTATATAAATATAGTAAGGCCTTTAAAGTCTGATTTTTATCTCCAAATGTCCTTCAGTGTTGGGTCCATCCACTAGGCCCACCAAGAACCCCAATCCTGTAAGACACTGTCTTTTTCCCTCTGGAAAAGGAGGAGGAAAGATTGTAAGAGCCAGAGGGGGTGGATGACCACAAGGAAACAGTCTTCCAGTCAGCAGGTCAGTTACTCACATGAACTCACAGCAATGGTGACAATATGCATAAGTCCCGTGCAAGCCAAAACCAGACAAAATCCTAGCATTGACATAGGAACATGGGTAAGAAACCCCAACCCAACCTAAGGAACTTTTGCTAATCCAACTCTTTAAAAAGAGTCTTTGTTAACTCAGTCCTGGCACAATGCAATCTGTCTGAATTGTCCCCTAAAATTGAAGGTTGAAAGTGAAGATAGCTAAAATAGGCATAGGCAAAAAAAGCACATCAGCCTAATCAGGGACAGACAAGATGACACACACAGCATTCATTACCAACAGAGAGAGACTTGATGTGCACAGTGTATGGGACTGAGTGTCAGGCCAACTATGAATAGAAGAAACAAATGTGCTTCTGTTTTTTCCCTCAGGGATTATCAAGACCATTTAGCATCACTGGTGACAGGGCAGTTGGTCATATTGCAGCATAAGAAACAGTTTTCTGAATCACTTGTGTTGATTCAGGTTATTGGGGAAAAATCACCTTAAAATTTCTCCTTGCACAAGTTAGAGTTGCTACCATGAAGTCTATGTTTAACCATCGACTCACTTATTTATATGTACACAATAATACTATTTCTACCTTAATAATTATGTACATAAAAGACTAATACTGTACACATGATTAGGACACTGCACTCATTGACTGGTCATTGTAGGTAGACCTGAAAAGGAACTTGGAGAACATCTGACCCCATTCTCACCTTCCAGAGAGTCCAGTGGGTGCTCAGTAAAAGGGAGTGTCATACTCATAGGCATATGGTCATTTCTTATTAGACACTGCAATGGAAGCAATTATCATAAGGCTAGAAAAGAAGAGTTAATGGGGTGATTTAAAGTTTTAATCTTTCTCAGTCAAAAACTGAACATCAAAAGGAGGTGGAAGTTTTTTTTTTGTATGAAAGATAGAATCAACAGAAGAACTAGAAAAAAATTAATCCTTACATGACTGCAAACTAGCTGTGTGACCTTGCATCAACTCCTTCCATCTCACTTTGGCCATCTAAAAAATGTGGATATTGCCATCAGCACAATCCACTGTCTATAGCTCTAGGAGACACAAATAAGATAGTAGATGTAGGAAATGTTCTCAGTAAATACTTTGGGTGGTTTCCACAATTTTCTCTAGTTAATTTATATAACAAGGCTGCTCTAACAACCCCCTAAATCTACACTGGATTCCTTCCTTAGGATGTCATCCAATACTACTCTTTTTAGCCTCTAGCTAAGAAAATGCAAATCTTCAAGATATCAGTACAGTCATGAAATATCTAATAAATGATTGCTCTGTCCTTTCTTCCTTCTAGATCTTGTGGTCCCCTGATCTTTCCTATGCTACTTGTTCTCCCCGCCCCCCTTTGGAAGTTGAGACACTTTATCACAGAATGCCTCACTGTAAAAGGAACAAAAAAGTCTACACTGGCATCTGTCCCTTTTCAAGGAGGTGCTAAGTTCTAATTAATTAATACAGAAGGAAAATACCCTTAATTTAAAAGATTTTTAGGGTTAATTTGGCAGAGCATCAGAAGGTACGAGAGGTCAGAAATATTGTCCTCAAGACTATGTTGTGGCATTAAGAAACAGTAGAAAACATTATATGCTTCCCTTTCAGTATTTATTATTCAGGAATCTGAAAAGAAATTGCCAATATATTCTAATTTCTGGAGGTATATTGTGTGTATACACACTAAAGCAAACATAAAACAAACACACAAGACACATACTGTCCTTGTCTTGGTGGGGAAAGACATCTATTTTTTAGCCTGTGAGAAGCTCTGGCAATAACAGATCATGTAGTCCCACTAAGCAAAAAATCAGAGTGATTTTTTTGAGGAATGCATACTTGTTCCAATTTTCCTGTCTAAATTATCCAAAGCCCTACAGTCTCAATATAGTTCACTTAAAGATCATTACTCATGTTACTGAGTGGGCTGCAGAGTGATCATGCCTACGCAAGGTATTCTTCTGGGTGTTGGAAAATGACAGCAGTTAGCTGTAGTACTGAATGTACTGAAATTAACTCAAACTTGCAAAGTTCCATCGACACCATATAAGGGAAGATATTTACCCTGCAACTAAAGTGAGGGAAAGAAAGGTTTAGTGATGAGAGGACTGTGTGATTTAGAATTGAAATTGTTTAAATCAGATGATGGACTACAGGTCCCCACAGGATGTCTTAGCAATTAGAAATATAGCCATTCAAATATGTGTTTAATATAAATTACTGCAAAATTAGAAGAGTTTATGAGAAAAAAAAGGTCCATTGCTTTCTCCCAACTTCTTTTATCTGATTTGGCATCTAGATACTATTTGCAACATATCACTTGTAACTATGATCAAATAAGGACCTTTTTAAAAGAAACTGAGGAAATGGTCGACCAGGCATAGAAAAGGAACTTATTTTTTAGAGCAAAGAAAACCACAATTAAAAGCTTCTTGTGTGCTTTATAATACTCCCCAAGAAGCGAGTCAGCTCTTAATTAGCTTTCTTCCTTATCTCTGGTAAAACAGGCCCACAATTTTTTCTGTGTCAGCAAAAGCATTTGAAAAATAGGTGATCAATTATCTGGAAGATGTGTAAGTTCATTTCCTGCTGACGTGAGACTTAGTACTGGCAACATGTATATATTTGTACATTTTGACTAATAATTATGGAAAATTATGGAAGATGCTGTTAGGAAAACTTGTTCCATTAAATTAGAAAGGAATGTTTTTTCCAATATTTTTATAGGCTCAACATTATAATTAAACAATTTTCAAAATGAATTCGAAGTCATTTTAATGGAGCTAATTCTCCAAACTAGGATGATATACACTCATTTATTCTGATCCATTGTGTTCATAAAAACACAGCTGTAAGTTAATTGAAATTTATTTTTAAAATTGAAGAGTATAAGGGATTTGTTTTTGTAGAATCACCCTTAACAAAGATGTCTGTAGACATTCTGTGCTTCTTTTCATTCTTCATCAGTCAACTCCAACTTTTCGATGATTTAAGTAAGTATATCTTTTGCAAAACTCTTAAGAACAATATTCTAACTAGTGACAAGATCTTCTTGGTAGCCTATCTTTAATATTATTATCTGCATGTGAAGTACACATTTTAAAATGTCAGTAATTTGACTCCTTTAAAACATTTTTGTCTGGGGCTGGAGAGTTTTTGTTTTTGTTTTTGTTTTTGGTAAAGCGCCTGCAACATAAGCAAGAGGGCCTGAGTTCAGATCTCCAGCTCCCATCTAGATAAAGCCAGTCACAGTCACATGCTTCTGAAACCAGAATGCTGGAGAGGGCATAGATATGCAGATCTGTGGATGGAGCTCAGTGGCCAGATATTGAAGCTTATCAGTGGTTCTACATTCAGTAGAAAGTAGAGTGATGGTGGAAGACACCCAACATCTGCCTCTGGCCTCCGCACACACGTGACTATCCACCCACACACCTCACACCCTGCCACATGAATACAAACACACACACACACACACACACACACACACACAGAGAATTATAAAAACAATTAATTGAAAACATTTTTGCTCATATTTTATACAACTCTTGGTTTGAGTCTGGAGTTAAAATCCAAAAGCTGATTAATTTGCCTCAGGATCCTCTTTCATCAAAAGCAAACCAAGCTTTCCATAGGCAGCATATTTAGGTCATTGATGGCAAAGTGCCTTATGTTTCTCATGCAGGAAGTTTCTCTGTTTTTGTTCTGTAGTTGAGTTTATATTTTCAAAGTCTAAGAACATCTGCAAGACAGAAAAAGAGAACATAGAATGAGGGTTTTAAAGCCCATTCTCCCATTCTATATGATCTTATCTCTCAGTAGTGTGAGTTTTCCTCTGCTCTAAAGAACCTTTGGATTGGTCGAACCCAGCTTCTCTGTGGCCAGCTGTGTAGCTTCCCTAACACCGCCCAGAAACAATCTAAACTTTGATCACTCATGTGGAATGTAACACAGGAAGAAATATATGTATATGCTTCCTTCAGAATTCAGAGTTGTGGTTTCTATGATATAACTGTGTGGCAGGCCTATTTTAAATATTTCCATTCCGCTTCGTAGTCAGGTCTTATCCATTTTGAATAGGTCACATGACATATAGCTGCACCAAGACAGTTCTGTACTTTCAAAGTGTTTCTTGGCTAATCCTTAAAGTAGATATTTTCTAAATATGGAAGTAAAATCATTATTGAGTATATAATAAACATTATTTGATGTAATAGCAATAATAATATGGGTGCTTATTCTGGTTTAGGCACCATATATGCTATATGGACTATATTAGTTAGTTTTCTGTTGATGGGATAGAAACACTGACCAAAGCAATTTATAGAAGGAAGAGTTTATTTGAGATTACAGTTCCAAAGGGGCAAGAACCCATCATGGTGTGGAGGCATGGCACCAGAGGTGGCTGGAGGAGAAGCAGAAGCTAAGCTCTCACATCTTTAAGCAGGCACAGGAAGCAAGACAGTGACTGGAGATCTGGCAAGGCTTAAGAACTCTCTAAGCCCACCCCCAGTGATGTGCTTCCTTCAGCACAGCCACACCTTGTAAGGCCTCCCAAAACAGTGCAACCAATTGGGGATAAAATGTCCAAATACTTGGAGCCTATGAGGACATTTTCATTCAAATCACCACATGGACCTTATCTCATTTAATCCCTACAAAATCATCATTACTTTCATCTTACAAATGGAGAATCTGAGACCCAGAAAGATTAACTTACCCAATGCCACAACAGCTAATAAGAGAGATGAGATTTGAACCTATATTTGGCTTTTTCCCAAATCTATATCCTTGACCTTCAAGTTGGTTTAAACCATCTTGCATATCAGAATAACAATTAAATGTGTGTCTTTGGAAGTGGTACAAAGGCATCAGTAATTGAAACAAAAAAACTGAACTTCCAGATGTTTCCTTGAAGCCAAAGATTTCGAAATTTTTTTCATGAAAATGCTGTTTGTAGAGTTAGGTTACTTTCATAGGTTGCTAAGAGACCATGTTAGACCTTGGGAAGATACGGTCCCCACCTGAGTCTCACTTTCCTTATACACTCTAAAGCTCTATTCAAATTCAAATATTCCAAGACCTACAGCTTAAGTTGAAAATTATGAAGGCCTGTCTAGCTAAAAATCTAAATCTACAAGGTTCTATCAGTAATATATTCATTTTAAGAACAGTCCTACCAAACTCACCTACCACCAATGACAACATCATTATTTGAGTACATCACCTCCAAACATCTTGCTTATTTCTGCACATTTTGATTTTTGAGCCCAATACTCTAGTCCACCCTTTAATTTCCTAATATTGGCTAGACTTTCTAGTTGACCTTGTCTGTGCTCTTCTCTGAGGAAGTGTTTTCCTTTCTTTTTCCTTTTAAGCTATTCTGGAGGCAAAATCCAGGGCCACACAAAAGGTAAGTAAGTCCTCTGCCATTCAGCTATACCTTTAGTCCACATGATATCCTGAGAAAAGTTTGAGGGAAAGCACAGCCATCTGATGTAAGAATATTACAAGCAACTGGAAAAAAATTGTTCTACAACCACATTGCACAACTTCACAGGCTATCAGACTGGTCAAAGTTAGGGCCAGGGCTGAAGCTGAAGCTATGCAATTAGAAGCTAAGGATAGTTGACTTTAGCCTAAGCTTGCCTGCTTAGCCTCTGCATTTGATGGTTTTTGCCATCATGTGCTTACTGAAATAATGATTGAAAGAGATTTTACAGTATTTAGCAGTGCCACGTTATGGCTATGACCTAATAAAAAATCAATCTGAAACAACATCTATTTTAAGGCCAAAGGAAGACACAAATTGTTGAGAACTCGTTCTTTAAGATTTATTTTGGAACTATGCTCATTAAAAGGGACCCACTCTGTTATTGTCTTGAAACAATATAGCCATCATGAAATGGGGAAGGAAAAGTTGGACCTGATAAAGAGAATTTTGCCCCTTGTGATCCCTAGACAAGACCCCTCTCTCTCTCTCTCTCTCTCTCTCTCTCTCTCTCTCTCTCTCACACACACACACACACACACACAGTCATAAACCAATGTTGTCAATCTCTCATTGTTTGCAATGAGATAAGCATGGTTTGATATGTAAACTGGTTTTTTTTTCTTTTGGAGAATAAAAGGAAAAATAGAGGAGTAGGTGACAAGAAACCAGAACCAGACCTGAAACAGGCAAGGAATATATCTTCCTTTATTCAAATAAGATACAGTGAGAGGTAGAGGCTGTCCTTAGGAGCCAAGCTTCTACAACTAGACAAAGAACCCGGAGGTTTTTACACGAAAGTTGTGAGGCACAACTGCACTTTGTAGGAAGTTGAGTTAGTGACCAGGTTTGGTGTCCTTGAGGGTCTCTTTTCTCAAACAGGCAGGTTAGTTACCTATAGCACTAAAGGAGACAGGTGATCTCCACAAACAGTCTCTCTCTCTCAGTCCCGGGAGTGACTAGTTAACAAGGCTTGAGCAAGGCCAGGCTGCCAATTTAGGGCCAATCAGACACTTTAAGGGATTTATGGTTTTCCCTAATGAGGCTCGTGGCTCCTCTGCAATTCATACATTCCATCCTAAACAAACACATACATTCATACATTATTTTAAGTTGAGGGAAAGGAAGAATCATATGACCAAGTCATAAAAGGAGCACAATGCACAGTGATATTATATTATAAAAAAGATAAGAAGATTAATATTTTGGTTGTAAGATTAAGTAAAATTCATTTGTCTAAGTATGTACATATTGTAAAAGTCATTCCTACAAGGTTTATCAAAAGAAGCACGAGGACACTTGGGTACAAACACCTGAATGAATAGAACTCAGCATGTATGGCAAAGTGCATAGGGTTTGGTGGGGGGATAGGGGGAGGCATTGATGGAGGAAGGGGGTCTGGATTTGATTGGGAAATGTATGAAATTTTAAAAGCTCAATAAAAATTATTTTTAAAAAGGAGTTTATGAAAAATTGCAATAATTAAAGACATAATGGCTAAGAATCAAAATTAAAATCTGTCAGATATGAGATCTTATCCTGACTCCAATTCCTAGAAGATCTTTGGCCATGACAAAGGTTTATCTCCTTTATGTAACTTAGTTTCCTTGTCTAGAAAACAAGGAGAAAAATGAATTAACAAATAAAATTTGTACAATATTGGGTGCAAGGTAAATGGTCATTAAAATAATTTTTCTAATTTATGATATAGGAATAAGAGGATTAGGTCTAGAGATAGGAGACCTGAGGTGTAGACACAGATCCATCACTCTGAACATCAAGTTCCTCATCTCATCCATAGAAATGGGGACAATTAACTCCTGGTTTCAAAGGTCTTTATATTTAAAAAACGAATGTTGTAAATGTTTAAGCGTTTGAGTTTTCTCTAGCTAGATAAGAGAATGAGAGGTAAAGATTAAGATTCAAAGGGAGAATTGTATTGATTAAAAGTACAAGATTTTCTAATTATTGCTACTTAGCAACACAAATGGCCATTCTAAGATAAGTTTTACAAAATCACAAACATAGATGATTCAGTTCCTCTTTAGCACTAATCTTCAAATTTCTTAGTCAACCAAATCTGCCGAAAGAGGTTTTTCTATATATTTTCTCTACGAAATTATTGTTGTGCACATTTTTTCTATCTTTCTATAAGTGTAGTCTTCTCCTGTATTAGCTACTGTTATGTTTCTCTGACAAAGCACCATGATTGCAATATTACTAAGCTGCATTATAGTTATACCTGAATAAACAGCCTAGCTCTTTAGTTTTAAGAGTGGACCCAATCTCAGTGGGTACTTGTTCCTCCACAGTCTCTTGGAACTGTACTCTGAAGCCTAGACTCCCCCATACTTTTTAAAAAACTTTTTCTTTAGAATCAATTGGGGAACTACAAGCTTAAATCCTTCCTTATCAGAAAATCTCTCCCTCTGATCCCTAGGCCTAAAATATCTCATACACACAATGGTAAGCATTCTTTACAATTCTGTTTCCAAGCAGTGTACAAATATGAATATGCTGTGTTCAGCACTTTGATTTGCTAATTCAAGCACACCCATATTCATTCACTATCTGGGGTGGAGGGCAAATTGGCATCCCCGGGGGTCAAGGTCAGAAGACCAGGCCACAAGAGCACATGTCTCAGTGAGCTTGTTCGAATTATAAACAGTAGCTTTTTGCTTGCAAGGTTAAGTAAAAGTCATTATTCCAGCTTCTCTCCATTTTGTATATGTCATTTCTACAAGTTAGCTTACAGAAGTAAATTTATTTTGGTTTATGGTTCCAGAGGGAGAGAGTCCATAATAATGGTAGGGGAGGCATGACAACAGGCAACCAGAGCAGAAAGCTGAGAGCTCACATCTTTAAGTGCATATAGGATGCATAGAGGGCAAACAGGAAGTAAGAAGGTTATGAACTCTTAAGACCTGCCCCAAATGACATAATTCCTCCTACAAGCCCACACTTTAGTCTCTAGGAACAGCACCACCAACTGGGGATCAAGTGTTCTAGTAAGTGACCCTATGAGAGACCATTCTCATTCTAACCACCATACCTCCTGATTGATCATCCTGGAAGGAGGCTTATAAGCTTGTGAAACTTGTGAGATTCACAAGGCCCCTCATGAAGGTTATAAAAGATGTAAACAATTACTGGAGGAGCAGACTTTCTGATCAATCAGAGCAGCCTGCAATTTGTGCAGGATGCTCCTGGGGATACAGTTTCAACAACTTATCACCCATGCTAGGCTGGGCTTTCAGGGATGCAGCTGCCTTTGAGTCACCCATTCTCTTGTAAGTAACCCCAATAAACTCACTGGTTCATGAAGGTAAATTTGGGTGGAAATAATTCTTTAATTCTTTAGTCTATCATCAGTGCCGTATTGGGATGAATAGACATTTGTTCACATCTTCCAGGAAAAGTCTCACAATAACAAGTAAGAATTTTTTTAAATGGTGGGTGGATATGCTAGAGAGATAGTTCAACAGATGAGAGCACTTGCTCTTCCAGAGGACCAGATTTCAGCTCCCAGAATGCACAGTAAGCAGTTTACAAGTGCCATAACTCCAGCTCCAAACACTCTGACACTGTGCTCCCAATTCTGGTCTCTGCAGGTACTCACAAAAATGGCACACACACACACACACACACACACACACATACACACACACACACACAGAGAGAGAGAGACACACACACACACAAATAAATAAAAAATATAAATAAATCTTGAAAAAGAACTGTAAGAAAATGTGTATCTGTTATCTAAAAAAAACAAAAAACAAAAAACAACTAGTAACAGGGATGGAGAGATGGCTCAGCACTTAAGAGCACTGCCTACTCTTACAGAAGACCAAGGTTCAAATCCAGCACCCATATGATGGCTAACAACCATCTTTAACTCCAGCTCCATGGGATCAAATGTCCTCTTCTGTCCTCCATGAGCATTGTATAATATGGGTGCACTTACACACACGCAGACAATACACTCATACACATAAAATTAAAATAATTTTTTAAAAAACTAGTAACAAAATTAAAGAAGAGAATGGTACATAGATACAGTCACATAGTGACAGGGGGATATGTAAAAGCAGAATGTGGTTTCTCTGAGTCACTCTAGTACTCTTCATAATGTAGGAAACTCTTTTATGCCTTCCTTCTTTTTAGCCTTAATTCTACTTTGTTTATTTTATTATTAAAAGATTTGTGCTTACAAACTGAATTCCCTAGTTCTTAAATAAGATTTCTGTCTTTCCATCTGATGTGACCATATGCACATATGAGAAAGGCCTGTTGAAATTTTTGCTTAATATTTCACAACTGTAGTTGAAATAATATCAACAGTTGGACTACATTCAATTATACATTCATTTCTCTGGGGCAATTTCAATAGAGTGCAATAAAATTTCTTTTACACTGATAAAAATGTATTTTAATAAAAGAAAAAAGGAATGGGTGTCTGTGTATATGGCAAATGTCATTACAACCCACAAATGAGTCAAATTGCTAGGAAAAATTACCCTGCCCAGAAACAGCAGAGCATGGTTGATGGTCAAATATAAGGAATTCCTATGAAGGATATTAGGAAATACCTTATAGATGAGGTGACTTCTCCTCTCACTTGGCACTTCTTCCAAAGTCCTGGAAGCACTTAAGGTACTGATATGACTTTTTCTAATGACATCATGCTAGAGGCAAATGAGGAACTTGGTTTTCCTCAAGTGGTCTCCAAGGAGCTCGCATCATAATGCAGGCAATGGAGATGGCATGACACCATTTCGATCTGGCCTCCACTGAAGTTCCACTGACATCATTTGAAAGCCCTGGTAAAGATGAAAAGGTCAGTGGAGCGAATGTGAGAATGCTCATCAAGAGACAGAGTCCAATTCTCATGGGAACCATTTCTATTTTTTTTTCCTGGGGATTCATGACAAGATCAATTGTGCAAGAGACAGACACTGTGCAGCAATAAAATGAAATTACATTGAGAAATGTTTCCTGCTGACATAGTGCTGATTTTGAAGAGCCAAAGGAAATGCTGATGCTAACATGTATGATATTTCCTTCTGCCTCTTCATCACTGGTCAGTAGGTCTGTGTGCCATCCAGAGACAATAGTCCCCTCTTGAAGCAAAAACAAGAAGGAAAAAGAAAAAGAGAAAAATGAAAAAGAGAGAGAGAGGGGGGAGAGGGAGATGAAGACAGCACATGTTATTTCAGATGCCAATACTGAATGTGATAATAATGCTGATCATGTTACTAATAGATCATGCTTATTGACCATTTTACTCAATACAAGGTACATCTTATCAACTCATTTTAATGTTAATTCATAGAATCTCCAAGATGATACTAATATGTCTTACTTTTATCAATAATGAAACTGAGACTCATAGAGGTAAAGCAACATGATTGAGTTTACAGACCAGTGATGATTAGGAAATGGGCTGCAACTGATATGACTGCCCAGTTTATCTACTAGAGGTTAAAAGTCTGATGAATGTAAAAAGCAAGATGATACTTCAAGCTCTCAGACACAAGGATATGAAATCAAGAATGTTATTATTAACAAAATATGCTTAACTTGGCCTATGGTGCAGGCCTGTAATCCCAGCTCTTTGGAAGACAAGATAATCACAAATTCAATACTTGCCTGGGCTACTAAATGAGTTCAAATGCTGCCCAGGCAACTTATCAAGACACTGTCTCAAAATTTAAAAGTAGCCCTAAGTTGAAATCTTTTTTTTCTCTTCGTCTTTTTGAGACAGGGTCTCCCGGTAACCCCAGCTGCCCTGGAACTCACCAGGCTAGCCTTGAACTCACAGAGATCTGCCTGCCTCTACCTCCCGAGTGCTGGGATTAAAGGCATGCACCACGACACTCGGCCCTAAGTTGAATTCTTAATACACACAAAAAACAAAATATCATGAACTCTCCAGAAAACTCCCCTACTGACCATTTTACAGTGTACCTTTTAATACATATTCTCTCTCCTCTCTTTCTATGCCTCCTTTCCTCCCTCCCCTCTGCTGCCATAGAACCACCAATTATGATAGTACTAAGTGCCATTGAATTGCATACTTTAATTTAATAATGTGTGTGTATGTGTGTGTGTGCATGTGTGATTGATTGTGTTTGGCACAATCTAGAGAGGTATTGGATAACTGCCTTTCTAAAGCTGAAATGTGTCCATAATATCCTAGACAGTCGTTCAGCTTCTGTTTAGTCTCTCCTTGACAGGGAACTCACAGTAAAAGATCTGCCACACTGTGTCCATAGATCCAATTGGTAGAAAGCTCTTGCTTGTTCAGATTCTGTGATTCTTTTCTTGCTTTACAGCTTCTTTATAAAGCTGTTCTGTCCATTTCAGCAGTCAGTAATCATATGCAGGTATTTGAATCTAAAGTCATTCTATTAAATAAAAAAAATGTAAATCATAGTTTCTCAGAAGCAATAGCTATTTATCAAGTGCTCAAAAGCCACTTGTGGGTTCCTGTGTTGAACACTGTAGCAATAGAAGGTTTCCATTATCTCAAGGTTGCATCAGATGACACTTCTCATTAGCAAGATAGAATACTACTTATTTCATCAAAAAAAAAAAAAAAAACTACCCAACTGCTCCTGTTCAGCCACTTCTTATCCAGAATAAAGAGCCCTTGCTCCTCCAACTTTGGAGAATGGACTATTAGTTACAGTTACTATGGTAACAGGATACAAATGCATGAGGGTCTTATAAAACAACACTTTTATTATCTTACAGTTCTGAAGATGAGAGGTAACAGAGTTCAACTGGGTTGTGTGCTCTGAATCTCACAAGGCTGGAATCAAGCTGTTGCTCAGGCTGGATGTTTATCCTGATTATTCTTGGAAATGTGCTCACTTGGTTCACTGGAAAATTCCATTCTGTGCAGCTCTGAGATGGAGTTCCTCATTTCCTTCCTGACTTCCAGTTTCTACAGGCTGCTCTTCACTCCTTCGAGGTGCCTTCCTCTATTCCACGCTCATCTTCAAACCAGGCACAACACATAGCAAGTCCTTATGCTTCCAATCCTTCTCATTCCTATAGACTACCAGCTGGAGAGAGCACTCTGGATTTAAAACCTAGTGTAATTAAATTGTCCCACTGGGGTAACCACCTTTGTTGTTATGTGCAACAATCTATTTTGCAGGTAGGTTATCATAGACACAAGCCAAAAGCCAAGGTAGGAAGTACTGGAGGGCCATCCTGAAATTCAGCCTACCACAGAGGATTTCCTCTATTTCACAGTGTCTATAATACTTACATTTTCCACAGAGCTGTTGGACCCATGAAATTTATTCCTTTGCATTCTACAAAAAAGAGGTGCTACCTTAGCAGTAAACATTTCCAAAATTTAATTCCAACCAAAATTTTGATAA
>NW_008330298.1:2078200-2087491 GCF_000622305.1 Nannospalax galili
AACATGGAATAAAATAAAAACCCATAAGTAATTATTTTTTTCCTACTACTATTTCACTGCTCAAAGAGACTAGACTGTCATGATTATTTATTTAATGGTATGCTAATACTCTAAAATGCTAATAGTATGCTAATATGCTAAGCTAGAACTCAATTGAAAAATTTAAATCTAAGGAGAGTTTGAGAACAGCTCTGTGTGACTAAATTAAAAGGCATAGTAAGAGGAAATACAATACTTTTTGTGGGTTTTTGTTGTTCCATGTTTTTTGAGACAGTGTCTTATTATATATCCCCAGCTGGCCTGGAACTTTCTATATAGACAAGGGTGGTTTCAAACTCACAAAGATCCACCTGCCTCTGCCTCCTGAGTGTTGGGATTAAAGGTGTGCACCACCACACCCATTTAAAATACAGTAAGTTTTAATGATTAAGAATTTAATACAGAGGAGGCTGGAGAGATGGCTCAGCGGTTAAGAGCACTGACTCCTCTTGCAGAGGACCTGAGTTCAATTCCCAGCACCTATATAACAGCCCTCTTCTTGTGTCTGTGGGCATTAACATGACACAGTTGCACTTATATACATGCCGGCAATACACTCATACACATAAAATAAAAATAAATAAAATAAAAAAGGAATTTAATAAAGAAAACCATGTAAAATAAGTAGAAGTTGAGGATTAGAAAAGGGTAAACGAAATGCATTTTTTTGTCTTTTTGAGACAGAGTCTCCCTGTAGCCCCAGCTGTCCTGGAACTCGCTATGTAGACCAGGCTGGCCTCGAACTCACAAAGATCTGCATGCCTCTGCCTCCCAAGTGCTGGGATTAAAGGCGTGTGCCTCCACGCGAATTTTTTATAGGCTATGATCATGCGCCTATGCGGGGTGGACAGGGAGTGGACTGTGGTAGTTAGAATGAGACTGTTCCCCATAGGCTCCAAGTATTTGGACACTTGGTCACCAGTTTCTGGAGGTGTTTGGAGCTGTCATGTAACTTTTAGGAGGTGTTGCCAGGCTGGAGGAGGCACGTCACTGGGGGGTAGGCTTTGAGAGTATATAACTATACCCACTTTGAATCTATCTCTCTCTGCTTCCTGTGTTTACTTGAAGATGTGAGCACTCAGCTTTCATTTCTGGCTACACGTGCTGATATGCCTCCTTTACCCTCTGGAAGCATAAGCCAAATAAACTCTTCCTTCTATTAAAAAAAAGGGTGAGTAAAGCATCCCATTTAAGACTAAAGTGATGTCCTTCCACTACTCTCACCTGCTTAGCCTTATTACTCTTTATAATTGCCAAATTGTATTAATTTTTTTTCCTTCTTTGCGGCTTCTTGGAAAAAGCGATTGTTTTAATTTAGATCACCTTAAAAGTAGTTAGGTGATGTTTTTTTAAAAGTTGGATATGAGCCTGGTGAGACGGCAGTGGTTAAGAGTATATACTGCTCTTGCAGAGGACCTGAGTTCTATCTCCCAGCAACTACATTGGGTGGCTCACAACCATATGTAACTCCAAATCCAAGGGGATCTGATACCTCTGGTCTTCAGGAACAGTACACATTACCCCCCTCCACACACACACACGTCCATTTATATATATACACCTAGCCAGTTTTTTTTTTAATTTAAAAATTGGATGTGTATTTATCTTACCTACTCCACCATTAGAGAGCAGGTAGGAAAAAAAAAAGTACTAACTTAAATGTGCTTTGAAAGGTTAAAAGTGCTATTTGAATAAAGAGGTGATAATTGTGATTACTGACCCTGACCACACAGAGCCCAAAACAGAAGCGGAATCTACTTCTCTATTGTTGTGATAAAAGCACTGACCAAAACCACCTTGAGGAGGAAAGGCTTACAAACAGTTCATCATCAAGGGAAGCTAAGACAGGAACTCAGGGCAGCAACCTGGAGCACAAACCATGGAGGACAGCTGCTTACTGGCTTGCTCTCCTGGCCTAGGCTCAACCTGCTCTCTTATACAATACAGGACCACCTGCCCAGGTGTGGCACCACCCACAGTGGGCTGGGCCCTCCCACATCACTAAACAAGAACATTCCCCACACATGACCACAAGCCAGTCCAATGGAGGAAATTCCCTAATCGAGATTCCCAATACCCAGGTGTGTCAAGTTGACAACTAAAGCTATCCAGCACAACTGACTCCTTGTCAACTTGACACACAAACACACTGCTATTAAACCTCCATTCTATTTTGTCCCCAAGATAGGGTGTTAATATCACAAAAATAAAACAGTGCACCTTTAAAAGTCCCCTAGTCCTTAAAAGCCCAAATTGAAAAATTCAAAGTCTCTTTTAAAAGTCTTTTAACTATGGGATCCTGTAAAATCCAAAACAAGTTAAGTACTGTCTTATTTCAAAGAGAAGAATGGAGCACACTTAAGCAATACCAAAGTCCAGCAAAGTAGTTCAAGACTGGACATCTGGGATTCACTCACAATCTTCTGGGATCCAGATGGTTTGGGGAAATTCACTTCTCTGGGTCTGCCATCCACAACACACATGGCTTGCCTTGTAGGCTTAGGCCAGCTCCACTCCAAACCTGTCACTGCTCTTGGTGGTCATCTCATGGTATTGACATCTCCATTCTACTGGGGTCTCCACTGCAACTGAGGCTGCACCTTCATCAAGGGCCTCTTCTAACTTCATACAATGCCAAGTCTCAGATCCTCTCCATGACCCCTTCATGCCCTCAAAACCAGTACTGTGTAGGAGACTTATAACACATTACCAAGTCCTGCTTCCAACTTGAGATACAACCTTGGGTGCCCTCTGGATCACAGCTTCTGTGTGTTGACTATGAGGAAATAATTCTCATATTTCACCTTGATGTTGCCAGTCTCTTGTTACAGCTAATTTTCAGTCACAGCAAACCAGCATCAACTGTCCCACTAAAGCACCAAAAGTTTCGCTTCCACAAATTCTTAATTCCAAACAGCCCTGAAGAGTCTTTGCTGCCCTTTGAAGCTCCAGAGCACAGGTCTCCATCATCCACATTTCTCTTCACCATACCTATCCTAAGCACCACAGCAACAACACACTAAGCTCTGAGCAGTCAATGGCTTTTCTAACCCAGAGTTCTAAATGCCTCCACAATCCTCCCAAAAACAATATAGTCAAGTCTGTCATAGCAATACCTCACTCTCTGGTACCAATTTTGGTCTGTTTGATTCTCTATTGCTGTGATAAATACACTGACCAAAACTAACTTGGGTAGGAAAGGGTTTATTTGGTTATAAGCCAAGGCAGGGACACAGGGCAAGAACCTGGAGCACAGTCCAGGGAGGATAGTTGCTTACTGGCTTGCTCTCCTGTCCAGTGCTCAACCTACTTATACAATACAGGACCACCTGCTCAGGGGTGGCACCACCCACAGTGGGCTGGACCCTCCCACATCACTCAAGAATCAAGAAAATGCCCCACAGACATACATGGCCACAAGCCAGTCCAATAGAGGAAATTCCCCAATTGAGGTTCCCTTACCCAGGTGTGTCAAGTTGGCAACTAAAGCTATCCAGCACAACAGGACTCTAAATTACCTCAGGCAGAGCCATGTGAATGTATTGTGTTGCAATTTCCTCATTGTGAAAATACAAAATTCTAGAATGAAATTAACAGTTTTCTACTTTCCTGAACAATATTGCTTTAAGTAAAATACATCTATAAACTCTGTGAGTAGATGACACTCAAGAAAAGAGGGGTTCCTTGATTACCATTTCTAGAAGTTCTGCATTCAACATCCTTTAGCCTCAATATCCAACAGGATGCCGTGTCTGTTGACAAGGACAATACTTATGAAACCATCCCTGGATATGTTGTAAAAATGTCTCAAAAGACCATCGTCTCCAGAATTTGTTCCAAGTCTTGCTGAACTTCAAAGAAATTGTCCCTTCTTTGACAACCTTCTCTCAACATTCCCCTGGGTCCATTTCCCTCAACATATGCAGTTGTGTTCAAATAACACATAGCACTTCAAAACTGTAAAGAGTTAAAATTAAATCTAATACCATCTTTTCTAAATGAGCAATGGACATGCAAATTCATTAGGGTAAAAGAATTCCGTCCCATGATCACATTCATCCGTTCAGAATCTCTTCTCAGCATGGTCTGGTGTTATCACTGACCACAAGTATACAATCCTGTGACATTTCTAAGCCACATTATGGGTATGCCTGAATAAAGTAACAGCCTGACTGTTAGCATTCATTTTAAGACCAAGAGTGGACCAGAACCCTGAGAACTTGTTTCTTCTTATGTCTCATGGAACTGTTCCCATGAGACAGGCTTCTCATTCTTTTATTGAAACAGTATCTTCAGCATGAATTGAGGAAGTAGAAATTAGGATCCACCCTTATCAGAGAATCTTACCCTTTGATCCTGTGGACTAAATGTATTTTGTATCATATATAGTCATGAGCCTATGGGGGTCAGGGGGTGGAATGTGGTGGTTTGAATGAAAATGTCCCCCACAGGCTCCAAAATTTGGACATTTTGTCCACAGCTGGTGGCATTGTTTTGGGAGGTCTCAGAAAGTGTGGCTATCCTAGAGGAAGCACGTCACTGGGGGTGGGCTTAGAGAGTTCTTAAGCCTTGCCAGATCTCCAGTTTCTCTCTTGTTTCCTTTCCCTGCTGGAAGATGTAGAGCTTAGCTTCTGCTGCTCTAGCTCCAGCCACCTCTGTGGTAATGTCTCCCTGCCATGATGGACTGTAATTCCCCTGGAACTGTAAGAGCAGATAAACTCTTCCTTTTATAAATTGCTTTGGTCAGTGTTTCTATCACAGCAACAGAAAAGTGAATAATAAAGATCCCTAGAATATCACACACACACAATTATGAATAGACTTCTCTTGTTTTTTAATATAATAACCACATGATTAGAAGAAGCATTTCATTACAGCTTTAACATATTCAGTAACAATTTCCAGAGCAAGGATACATCCCTTTCAAAAGTGGCTGTAAACTTTAAGGTTTCACAGTTGAATTAATACAGTTATACAATATTGAACTCAGCATAAACCGTGTAAGACTTAAATCAAATGAGTTCTTACCTTTAAAGATCTCCATTTCATTTTAAAATATTGTTTCCTACATTTTTAATGCTACTAATATTTAGATGTTTGCACATGTGTCTTTAATCTCTGGAAAGTGTTATATATCTGATTATTGCTAGTCATAATCGGTTGCACTTGGATATTTGGCACCTGTGTATGTCTATGAAGTCATTGGGTAGATTTCAATGGTAATGTTTATCACCTCTACTCATTAACATGAAGTAAATTTTTATGCTTCCTCCTCAACTTCAAATATGTAAAATTTTGTTGATTTTTTGTGTGTATATCGTACAGAACACCCCACACACTCTTATTCATCTATATACCCACTTCCCAAATGGCACCCTCCCATAGTCCCCCTCCACATTGGAGCCCATATATGCTGTCATCACTGTTACTGTCCACTGTGTTGTCAGCGCCCCCAGCCGTTCCCCAGTGCTTGTCCATCTGCTGAATCTAGTCAGCCTATCTAGAGAGCCTTGTTTTAGGTACAGAACACCCCACACACTCTTATTCATCTATATACCCACTTCCCAAATGGCACCCTCCCATAGTCCCCCTCCACATTGGAGCCCATATATGCTGTCATCACTGTTACTGTCCACTGTGTTGTCAGCGCCCCCAGCCGTTCCCCAGTGCTTGTCCATCTGCTGAATCTAGTCAGCCTATCTAGAGAGCCTTGTTTTAGGAAGATCAGCTGTTCCTCATCTAGCAGCAATCAGTTGTTAATATTCCTTTAGATAAGATTGGGGTTTGGTGTTCATTTTCCCAGTTCTATGATAGACTACTGTCTGGGAGTCTTTTGGGCCACCCTGACCAATAACTCAAAGGAAGGTATCTCCTGTATGGCATTGTTTCTTGTTATGTAGTCTTTAGCTATACATATGGACTCTTAAAAAATTATTTTGACCCCATTAATCTTTGGTGATACATTCCTTTTGGGTGTTTAAGACCTACAATCGGCCTAGACAAACCAATTTATTTTTACTCTTATGGTCGTTTGAGGATCTGTTTCTGAGGGGTCACATGGGCTTGGGAGGAGCCCCTAGCACCTTTCTTTTACCAGTTCCATCTATGTGAAGATAAGTCAAAGGTCCTGCTCAACCATGACTAGCTTCACTTGGAAGCATGGAGGAAATGTTTCCTCTGTGTTTACCCTCCTCTTTGTAGACTGAACACTGACAAGTTCATGTCCATTTTGTGGGGTCTCCATAGCCTCCTTGATCAAGAAGACAAGTGACTCACCACAATCAATGCATGTTTTCAGAGATGCTCATAGTCCCCTGGAACTTAGTTGACCTAGGAGGGAAAGGAGAAAAAAACTGTCCTTTATTTCCCTCTGTCCAAATTAGTATAGGGCTCATAGTATGGTTGTTAAACATCCAAGAAGGTTAGTTCAACCAGTCTGGTACCTTTAAATACCATGTGCCATGTAGATAGAGCTTGGGCAAAGGCCAAATGCTCTCAGATAAACCTTGCCTAGACATTTATTATATTATTTTATGTTGTTGTATGTATAATTTGTCAGTAGGTTGTTGGACTAATATGGTTCCCTCTTGTTTTTTTTAAACTAGCTAGGCATTATTTATCTCTCACAATGTCTAATGCTTCCACCATGGTTTCCCCATTTAAGGTGCCCCTGTTTTTCCCATTTCTCAATAATACCCTTCTCCTATGGTCCTACCTCTCTTGAGCTCCTTCTTTCCCTTTATCCCCTAGGTTCCTTGTATAACCTTCCCTCCCCACTCCCCTTAAAATAACCCAATTTTATCCATATCTCCCTTATTGACACCTGCTTTCTACTGTTACTCTCTTTCAGATTTTTCTTTTCCTTTACCGCCCTGTTTCCTTTCCATTATCCTGGTTCCTATAGTTATGTCTGGATACATACTCACTTATAAGGATTTGGTGGTAGGATCCACATATGAGGGTGAACATAGGTCGGTTTTTTTGTTGTTGTTTTGTTTTTTCTTTCGTTTTTTTTTTCTGAGTCTGTGTTACTTCACTTAGTATAACAGTTTCTAGTTCCATCCATTTACCTTAAAATTTCATGATTTAATCTTTCTTTACTGCTGAGTAAAACTCCATCTTATAAATGAACCACATTTTCATTATCCACTCATTAGTTAAGGGACACTTAACTGATTTGTTGCTGCCATCTCTTAGCTATTGTGAAAAGAGCAGCAACAAACATGGATGTACAAGTGTCTCTGCAATAAGATGAGTTCTTTGGGTATAAGCCAAGGAGTGGTATAACTGGGTCAAATGATAGGTTCATTTGTAGTTTTTAAGAGTTCTGTGTACTGCTTACCATAGGGGTTGAACAAGTTTGCAGCCCCTCCAACAGTGGATGAGTGTTCCCCTTTCTCCACATCCTCTCCAACATTTGGTATCATTTGTTCTCTTGAGCTTAGACAGTCTGACTGGGGTAAGATGAAATCTTAAAGTGGTTTTTAATTTGCAATTCCCTAATTCCTAGTGATGTTGACACCTTTTAAGATGCATCTTAGCCATCTTTAATTTTTCTTTTAAGAATTCTCTGTTCAGCTCCTTAGCCCATCTTTTAATTGGGTTACTTCCTTTCTTGATTCTTTGTTTTCTGAGTTCCTTATATATTCTGGATGTTAACCCTCTGTCAGATGTGTCTCTGGTGAAGATTTTCTCCCATTCTATGGGTTTTCTCTTCACTTCCTTCATTGCTTCTTTTAATGTACAGAAGCTTTTTAGTTTAATGAGAGCCCATTTGTTGATTCTTGACCTTGTTTCCTAGGCAATTGATGTCTTGTTTAGAAAATCCTTTCCTAACATATATCTTGTAGGTTATTGCCAATGTTTTCTTCTAACAGTTTCTGAGTTTCAGGCTTCATATTGAGGTCTTTGATCCATTTGGAGTTGACTTTGTGCAAGGTGAAAGACTGGGGTTTAGTTTCATTCTTCTGCAGGTGGAGATCCAGTTTTCCCAGAACCATTTGTTGAAGATGCTGTCTTTCCTCCAGTGAATGTTCTTGGCCCCTTTGTCAAATATCAGATGGCTGGAATAGCATGTACTCATATTTGGGTCTTCAATTTTGTTTGATTGATCTATGGGTCTATTTTCATGCCAGTGCCATGTTGTTTTTATGACTATAGCTCTGTAATACTGTCTAAAATCTGGTAAAATAATGCCCCCAGCATTGCTCTTAGTGCTCAGGGTTTCTTTGGCTATCCAAGGTCCTTTGTGCTTCCATATGAATCTTAGGATTTTTTTTTCCGAATTTTGGTTGGCCTTGCATTGAATCTATAAATGGCTTTTTGTAAGATGGTCATTTTCACAGTATTAATTCTTCCAATCCATGAGCATGGGAGGTCCTTCCATCTTCTGATGGCTTCCTCAATCTTTCTCTAAGGATTTAAAATTTTCATTGCAGAGGTCTTTAATTGTCAGGAGCTGGAGAAACAACAATCATTACCAAAAAATATAATATAGCTCTACAAGCAGTTGACTTAAGCAGGGCATTCTGCTTGCACAAGTAACCTTGAGAAAGAATTTATGGCAAGGTTATCTTTCTCTTCCTCTTGCAAACAGTTCTCAGAAAAATGAGTCATGCAGTAATCTCTTGGAACATCTGGCGGTCAGTCACATTGCTGAATTGCTCAGTCCCTCTCCCATACCCATAAGAATGCTGTAACCTTTGACCAACTTCTTCAACCCCTTCTAAATACAAACTGTATATAAAAAAGGCTTGCAGGCCGGGCGTGGTGGCTCATGCCTGTAGTCCCAGCACTTGGGAGGCAGAGGCAGGCGGATCTCTGTGAGAGAGTTGTCCCCCTCGAGTCTTACCTGTACAGGGTCCCCGCAGGCGGGGGCAAGTGGCGCCTAAATGTGGGGCTCGAGGTACGGACCCTCGCCAGACAAAGATGGCTGAAGACAGACCTGGGTACGCGTTTGAGGACAGCCTCCGACAAAGTGAAAGGAACTGCACCGGATCGCCGTCGTTTGATCTGCACTCTCACCGCTCATGAGGAGCTGCTGATCTGAGGTAAGTAAGTGGTCTCTGTCTCAAAAAATGGGCCAGCAACTGTCTAAGGAGGCTATTTTTATTAGGGACTTGAAGGCCTCCCTCAGAGAAAGAGGAGTCCGAGTTAAAAAAAAAGATCTTGTAAATTTTTTCGTGTTTGTGAGTGACCAGTGTCCTTGGTTTGTTATAGATGGTCCTGAAATCAACCCTAAAAAATGGGACC
>NW_008330298.1:2090436-2091636 GCF_000622305.1 Nannospalax galili
ATTTCATTGGACCTATGCCTCGTTTTCAATGGAGGGTACTACTTCAAGGCATGGCTAATAGCCCCACTCTTTGCCAAAAATTTGTTTCTCAAATTGTTGATCCTTTCCTGCTCCAATACCCATCCCTTTATATTATCCATTACATGGATGATGTTCTCTTAGCAGGACCCGAGCTTAAACTAGTATACTCAGCTGCTCAGCAGTTAATTCATGCCTTTCACCAACAGGGTCTCCAAGTCGCCCCAGATAAAATTCAACTAAATCCTCCCCAGCACTTTTTGGGTTTCGAGCTTTTCCCTCATAAAATAGTTTCTCAAGAAATACAACTTCAGAAAAATTCCCTCCAAACACTTAATGATTTCCAATGCCTTTTAGGAGATATTAATTGGCTCCGGCCTTACTTAAAACTAACCACAGGAGAATTAAAACCACTCTTTGATATACTCAAGGGAAGTGCTGACCCCACCTCTCCCCGTCAATTTACACCAGAGGCTTCTAAGGCTCTTGCCCTAGTGGAGGAGGCCATTTCTCAACAAACTATTGATTATTTTCCTCCCACTAAGCAATTGCTTCTCATAGTTTTCGCCACCCCCCTTTTTCCCACTGCTGTCTTCTGGCAAGGAGACAATCCTCTTTATTGGGTACATCTACCTTCTACAACCAACAAGGTCCTTCCCACTTATCCTTCATTGGTAGTGAAAATTCTTCAGCTCGGCAGGGAACAATCCTGCAAACTGTTTGGGAAGGAACCAGATGTTATAATACCCCCCTACAGTCCTTCCCAGGTTTCCTGGCTAACAGACACCTCGCCGCATTGGTTTTGCCAGACATAGACATAATTCCAGGAGATGAGCCTGCGCCCTTGCCTAGCTTTGACACATTCGTTCCTAGGCACAAACGAGCGGTCCAATTTATTCCACTACTTATTGGACTACGTATTTCAGGGGCACTTGCTACTGGCTCAGCTGGTGTAGGAGTGGCAATAGACACCTACAACAAATTATCTCAGCAGTTAATTGATGATGTTAATATGATCTATTGGTCTGTACAAGATCTTCAGGACCAGGTAGACTCACTGGCCGAGGTTGTCTTACAAAATAGACGGGGACTTGATTTACTAACAGCAGACAAGGGAGGTATCTGTTTAGCTCTACAGGAAAGATGCTGCTTTTATACCAACAAGTCCGGGATCGTCAGGGA
>NW_008330298.1:2092006-2098017 GCF_000622305.1 Nannospalax galili
TGTCGGGAGCTGGAGAAACAACATTCATTACCAAAAAATATAATATGGCTCTACAAACAGTTGACTTAAGCAGGACATTCTGCCTGCACTAGTAACCTTGAGAAAGAATTTATGGCAAGGTTATCTTTCTCTTCCTCTTGCAAACAGTTCTCGGAAAAATGAGTCATGCAGTAATCTCTTGGAACATCTGTTGCTGAATTGCTCAGTCCCTCTCCCATATCCATAAGAATGCTGTAACCTTTGACCAACTTCTTCAACCCCTTCTAAATACAAACTGTATATAAGGAAAGCTTGCAGTTCAATAAAGTGGACCCTTGACAAGTGGACTTGCTTGGGCTCTGTCTCCTCTTTCTCGCCCATTTTTCTTTTCAGGGAGTGGTCCCCCTTGAGTCTTACCTGTACAGGGTCCCTGCAGGCAGGGGCATTTAATGTCTTTGGTCAGGTTTATTCCAAGGCATTTTTTTTGCAGCTATTGTGAAGGGGAATATTTCCATGTGCTCTTTCTCTGATTGCTTGTTATTGGTATATAGAGAGGCTACAGACTTTTATAGATTAATTTTGTAACCTGCCACTTTACTAAGTGTGTTAATAATTTCTAGGAGTTTTATGGTATAATTTTTGGTGACTCTTAGATATAATATCATATCATCTGCAAAAGGGGATAATTTGATCTCTTCTTTTCCAGTTATTACTCCTTTAATTTCCTTCTCTTGTCTTATTGCTCAAGACAAGTTTCAAGCACTGTGTTAAAGAGGAATGGAGATAGTGAACAGCATTACCTGGTTCCTGATTTCAATAGGAGTTTCTAGTTTTGTTATATACGGCTTTAATTATGTTGAGGTTTGTTCCCTCTAGTCCAATTCCCTCTAGGAATTTGAACCTAAATGCATGTTGAATTTTGTCAAAGGATTTCTCTGCATCTATTTAGATGACCATGTGGTTCTTGTCTTTGAACCCATTAATGTTTTATGACATTTATTAACTTACATATGTTGAACCATCCCTGCATCTCTGGAATAAAGCCAACTTGATCATGGTGGATGATCTTTTTGATGTGTGTCTATATGTGGTTTGCAAGTATTTTGTTGAGAATTTTTGCATCTATGTTCATTAACAATATGAGTCTATAGTTTTCTTTTTTGGTTGAATCTTTACCTGTCTTTGGTATTAGAGTGATGCTGGCTTCCTAGAAGGAATTTGGAAGTTCTCCCTCCATTTCTATCTTTTTAAATAAATTAAGTAGCATTGGATGTAGATCCTCTTAAAATGTCTGGTAGAATTTTGCTGTAAATCCATTTGGTCCTTGGCTTCTTTTAGTTGGGAGGTTTTGTATTACTGTTTCAATTTCCTTATGTGTTATGGGTCTGTTTAAACATAATCTCTTCTTGGTTTCATTTTGGTGGTTCCCATGGTTTTAGGTACCCGTCCATTTCTTTTAGGTTTTCAAATTTAGTAGCATATATGTTTTTAAAGTATTCCCTTATAATGTTCTGGATCTTTTTGATGTCTGTTGTAATGTTTCCCCTTTTATCTCTGATTTTGTTGATTTGGAGGTGCTCTTTCTTTCCTTTGGTTAAGTGGGCTAGCGGACTATCAATCTTGTTTATCTTCTCAAAGAACCAGCTCTTGGATTCATTGATTCTTTTTATTGGTATTTTTGTTGTTGTTGTTGTTTCTATTTCATTAATTTCTGCTCTTATTTTTGTCATTTCTCCTTTTCTGATGGGTTTGGGTTTCATTTGTTGTTGCTTTTCAAGTGTCTTGAGTTGAAATGTTAAATCATTTATTTGTGTTCTTTCTGATTTTTTAATGTAGGCACTTAGAGCTATAAACTTCCCTCTAAGGACTGCTTTCGATATGTCCCAGAGGTTCGGTTGTATTGTGTTGTCCTTTTCATTTAGTTCCAGGAATACTTTTATTTCTTTCTTAATTTCTCCTTTGACCCATTCATCATTCAGGAGTGTGTTGTTTAATCTCCATGTGTTCATGTGGTAACTAGGTCTTCTGGTGTTGATTTTTAAGCATTATAGCATTGCGGTATGATAGAATGCATAGAATTATTTCAATCATTTTGTGTTTGTTGAGGTTTGTTTTGTGCCTCTGTACATGGCTAATTTTGGAGAAGGTTCCATGGGGCACTGAATAGAAAACATATGCTTTGGTGCTTGGGTGGAATATTTGGTAGATGTCTGTTAGGTCCATTTGATATATGGTATTGTTAGTTCAGATGTCTCTCTGTTAATTCTCTGTCCTGTTGACATATCTAATGGTAACAAAGGGTTATTGAAGTCTCCTACTCTTAATGAGTTGGGATTAGTCTGGGTCTTAATGTCCTGTAGTATTGTTTTTATGAAGTTGGGTGCACCAGGTTTGGTGAATATATGTTCATGAGTGTAATATCTTCTTGGTTTATTGTTCCTTTGATCAGAATGAAGTGGCCATCTTTGTCTCTTCTGATTAGTTTTAGTTTAAAGTGTATTTTATCAGATATTAGAATTGCAACATCTGTTTTTTTTTTTTTTTTTTCTTAGTACCATTCACTTGGTATATTTTTTTTCCTATCCTTTCACCTTAAGGTAATGCCTGTCCTTGAAAGTTAGATGACTTTCTTGCAGACAACAAAAAGATGAGTTTGTTTCTTAATCCATTCAACTAGTCTGTATTCTTTGGAGAGTTCAGTCCATTAATATTCAAATTTATTAATGAAAGATGTGTATTGAATCCTGTCATTTTTGTTTCTGCTCACATTCTTGATATAGCTGTGCATTTCCAGAGTTATACCTTCATTGAATTCCTTTCCATCACCCCTTATGTATAGTCATTCCTTTCTTCAGCTCTTTGTATTGCTTCAAGAACTCTCTGAAGGGTTGGTTTTGTGGACATGAATTCTTTCAGCCTATTTATGTCATGGAAGATTCTCCTTTCCCCTTCAACTATGATAGACATTTTGGCTGGGTAAAGTAATCTGGGTTGGCCTCTGTGGTCATTTAGAACTGTGAATACTTTGGTACAGGCTCTTCTGGCTTTTATAGTTTGCACTGAAAATTCAGCTGGAATCCTGATGGGTTTTCCTTTATATGTGACTTGTTTTTGGTTTTTGGTTTTTTTTTTTTTCCTTCACAGCTTTCAGTATTGTCTGTTTGTTCTGTACATTTAGTGTTTTTACTATGATGTGCCATGTAGCATTTCTTTTCTGGTCCTGTCTTTTTGGTGTTCTATATGCTTCTTGTATTTGTATGGGCAGGTCTTTTTTTAATTTTGGGGAAATTTTCTTCTACAATCCTGTTGACGATCTGTTCCATGCAGTTATCTTGAGATTCTTCTCCTTCCTGTATCAGCCTATGATTCATAAATTTGGTTTTTTTATGGTGTCACACAATTCTTCCATATTGCGTTCTTGTGCTTTCTCAAACTTTTCATAATCTTTGGTTGAGTGGTCTAATTTGTCCACTTTATCTTCCAGTCTTGATATTCTGTTTTCCATTTCATTCATCCTATTGGTGAGGCTTTCTCCTGTCACTTCTAATTGGCTTACTGAGTGTTTCACTTCCTTCTTCATTACAGCCTGAGTAGTCTTCAATATTTCTAGCTCTTTTCTGAATTCATTAAGTTTATCCTTATCTTCTTTCAGTTCTTTGATTTTTTTTTATGTGTTCTTTAAATTTACTTAATTCTTTTATCATGTTTGTAATTGTACTTTTGAGTTCCATGTCCTGTGTTATCTCTAGGGGGTTCTCATTGTACTGTTTCTGAGGACTATTGGTACTTGGTGGGGATATATTATTTTGGTTTTTCATGTTATTTTTTCTCTGTGACTTTGACATGTGAATTTCTTTCATAGTTTCTGATTCTTGTGTGGGACTCAAGCTTTCCTTTGCTGAGTTAGATCTGCTTCTTTTTGTAAACTTTATGTGCCTTTGTGGTTTACTGTCAGGCATGAAAAGCTGGTTGGTCTAGGCTTCAGGTTCTCACTTTTGATTTTATATTGGAGTGGCCTAATTGCTTTTGTCTTCAGGAGTTCCTACAAAGGCCCAGATGAGATGAGGTTCAGGTGCTCTCTGGCCTTCTCCTAAGGTCTGGGTCCCTCCAGGAAAGATGCTTCCCTCAGGAATTTGGGAGCTGGGCTGGCCTGGGAGAAGGGCCCATGAAAGGAGCTGGTCTCAGGAAGGTAGTGGCTGTGCCACCCAGAGATGCAAAGGGGGGTGGGGGTGGGAAGAAGCCTGAGGGCTCCTGGGGACTACTGAGAGGAGCTGGGTTGGTCTGGACGTAAACAATCAGGAAGCAATGGTGGCTCTGTGTGGAGAGGTTAGCCCCATTGTCTGGGGTACCAAGACAAGAAATGGCCCAGTATCCAGGCTAGGAGGAGAGACATATCGGGGAGCTGGGAGAGTGAAAGAGGCTGGGGAATCAAGGTGTGGTAGGCGCACTGGACTTTACCAGAAAAGGTACTGGCATCAGGACGCTGGAGGCTGTGCAGCCCAGGAAGCAAGGGGAGGTGAGGGCGGGACCAGGCCTAGAGGGCTCCTGGGGACCAGGAAAGGTGCTAGCACTAGGACACCAGAGGCTGTGCAGCCCAGGGAAGAAGGTGAGGGCGGGTGTTGGGGGCCCCTGATGTGAATTAGAAGTCCCTTCACGTCCAGACAGCTCATGCAGCTTGGATTCATGTGCTGAGACTCCTTTCAGCAGAGTACCTGGCATCCTTCCTTACTCCTTTTGAAGTGCCCACCACAAATGCTCTAAACATAAACATGGCCTCTGGCTCCAGGAATACCATGCCTTCCTGTGTGATTTTTCAGGTAGTCAGCAGTCTGGCAGAAACTCACTTCCATATGTCAATAGAATGCCTCACAAAGTATCTAACAGCCAAAGCTTTTACCACTACCCCCATGGTATAAATATCCCAGTCTTTCTCTCAATATCAGAGAGCTGGGTCACAGAGAACTAGATCGCTAGAGAGCTAGGTCACTTGAAGCTTCACTTAATAAAGCTGTAACATTGAGACTGAACCAAGTCCTGTCTCACTGCCTGCGGTCCAGCCTCTCCGGGGGGCAGCACTCCTCCGTTACCGACTTGCGGACATTCCTAGCTTTCGCTGTCCTCGTACTCTTCCCGCACGGTCCAGTAGCCAGTGGACCTCGCTTCCTGAGGATGGTACACGGGTGAATTAAGGGCAGGATTCGGCTGGACAACGCTCCAGCAGCAGAGGAACTTTCATCACCAAAAGCCGCGGCCAGCTGCCACATCCAGGAGACATGAGCCACGGTGCCACAGGACGCGGCCCGCCGGAGAAGCGGGGCCAGACCTGCCATCATCCAGACGCACGGCGGGGAAGCCTGCGGACCCGGGAGTGCGTGCAGGGACCCCGAGAGCCCAGCGCGTGCTCGCCTATAGGCAGGACCAGCCCAGAGGGCTCCTGGGGACTGCAGGGAGGACTTGTGTTGGTCCGAATGCAAATGATCAGGAAACAGTGGTAGCTCTGGGCTGAGAGGTTAGCCTTGGTGTCTGGGGTACTGAGACAAGAAATGGGCCTGTACCCAGGCTAGGAGGAGAGATGCGTGGGAGGAGCTGGGAGAGTGAAAAAGGCTGGGGGAGTCAAGGTGTGGTGGGTGCACTGGACTTACCCAGGAAAGACGCTGGCCCCAGAACTCCAGAGGCTGTGTAGACTTCTCTTTTTTGTCTCACTGTTTTCAATGAGAAAAACACACTGCTTAGAGAGTTTTGATATGTTAATCACGAACACCCACATTCATCCACTAACTTTGGTGGAGTGGAAAGTGGTGTCATAAGAGATTAAGGTGTTAGGGTCCGTGACTCGGTGGGACTCTTCTGGAGAACAAATGCACGAGTATGGGGATGCAAAAATCAAGCAGAGTTTTATTAAACCAGCTAGCTGGGACCGACCGTCCTTCCAAGACATGCAGGTCTGGTTAGAGCGATCGACCCTGAGGCAATTTTAGGTAAAGATTATATAGGCTCCCACAACCGTTACACAAAAGCCTGTGCTTATACAG
>NW_008330298.1:2098199-2103230 GCF_000622305.1 Nannospalax galili
ATAGCACTTGCCTCTATCTCCGGATGCCTGTGTCTCCAGTTGAGTTAATTGGTTACAAGCAGTAAATTTAAACAAGTAAATTCAAGCAGTAAATTCAGACAAGCAGTATATTCAAACAAGCAGTAAATTCTTCTTTCCCTAACAAAGGCTGGGTGTCCAGGTCACACAATGAGTACATGACTCAGTGAGCTTGTTTACATTATAGCTTTTTGGTTGCAAGGTTAGGTAAAAAGCTTTTAGTTCAGATTATGTTCATATTGTAAAAATCATTCCTACAAAGCCTATAAAATTGGACTAGTTTCCAAGTCCAAAGAAGCATAGATCAGTCTATTTGTTACATTTCCTGCTCCTATGACAAAATACATTACCAAAACAACTTAACAGAGGAAAATTGTATTTTGCTTTCATTTTCAGAGACTCACAGTCCATCACAGGAGGGAAGGCAAAGTAGAGTAGCTCTGTCTGGTGGTGAGTGTATGTGGAGGTGACTTGTTAATACGGCTTGAACAAGAAACAGAGAGCAGAGAGCAGAACCAGGGATGAGTATAACCTCTAAAGGCCCATCCTTAGTGACCTACTTCTTTTTTAAAAAAATATTTTATTTACTATTTTTATTTTACATGTATGATTGTATTAACTGCATGTATGTAAGTGCACCTGTGTCATGCAAGGCCACAAGGTCCATGGAGGTCAGAAGAAGAGGTCAAATCTCCTAGACCTGGAATTACAGATGGTTATCAGTCACCATGTGGGTGATGGGATTCAAAACAGAGTCCTCTTCAAGAGCAGCCAGTTCTCTTAACCACTGAGCCATCTCTCCAGTCCTGTGACCTACTTCTGAAAGCCAGGTGCCACCTCCCAAATATTCCACAATCTTTGAAATAGTTCCATAAACTAGTGACCAAGCATTCAAAACAAGAGTCTGTGGGGGACATTGCAACATGGCAGACTTAATTTATAACTGACAAGCTAGTAGCAGACAAATGCTGAACTTATTTCCAATATCTAAGCTTAAACTTTTCAAGCTTCTCAATAATATTTCTACATATTTTAAATTATTTTAACTTGTTCTGTGATGATCTTTAAATTACATAAAATATACAAAACCTTTCCAGGGAATTCAAATCTACCCTTTAGCCTATTTTCTCTAATGCTAGCAACTTGATAACTTTAATAAAATTTCTAAAAGCAGTAAATTACTTTGGCTCAGTATTCTAACTGCAGACTTTATCAGTTTTCTGTTCTATGATTCAACCCAGGTCCTATATTGTAACAATTGTTGCATTTCTTTGTTTTTTTTCTAGTCTGTGACAGTCTTTGTAATCATAATGACACTTCTGATGAATGTTAGACAATCATTTTGCTGAATGTTCCTCAATTACCTCAGGTGACTTTACAGAAGTGTCATACTTCAATAAAGTAAATCTCTTATTTTGCATGTTGGTCAGGTTTGTATTTTACCTTTAATCTATAGTTAAGCACTGCCTAAGTATTATTTTATCACTATGACCATTCCCAATTTATCGTCACTTTTGCCAGAATTTCACTTGTTATTCTTCAGGTGTCTCTGAAGAATCACTTTGTGATGCATCATGAGTAATGAGAAACATTGTGAAGACATACAATGTAAAGTTCATTAATATGGTAATCATGTGTCTGTATTGTTATCTTGCCTAGTTTAATTATGACAGACTACTGTGGTGAAGCTGAACTATTGGGCACAAGGGTGCAGTCAAAAGTCATGAAGATATGATACATGCATTCCATGAAAATCTACGGAAATGGGAACCAAAATTCAAGCCAGTCCTCTCCCAAGGCGCCAGTACATTTGACATTCTGGAACATGCTGGGCATGATGAACAGCAATTGAAACTTCATACCCCACCATAAAATAGAATGCCTATGACAAAAGAGAGGGAAGGCAACTGACTGGAAAGGCAATCTTCAAATATCTCTTAATGTCCCTGAACTTGTGTTCCCTTCACTGTAATAGAGGATAACAGAGCCATCTATATTTACCTCATAGATCTGCTGGCAGTGAGGCTGGGGAAGGGAGGCAAATGTGATACAGCATCAAGGAAAAGGTATTCAATATCACGAATAAATTAGCATTGCAAATTTCCACAAAGAATGATTTGATAGAGTTATCTATGCCACCAAAGGCTGCTCTTCTGGCACAGTCCCTTGCCAACACAACTTCAAGGTTTCTATTTTTAAAACCTTGCTGACAGTGAACCCTTGCTCTGTCGTGGGGCTATTTGGTCCTGATCTCTATGGAAGTCCCCTTTTCAGCTGTGTCTTACTCTTGACAGTGGAAACTTCAGGGGAGCAATGAGGAAAGATGCTATTGGGACTGTAAACAAATGCTGGTTAAATGATTCTCAAGTTAATTTTATCTTATTTGACCTTCCCAATACCCCAGAAAAGTAAGCAGCATAGACATTATATCTGCTTTAAAGAGAGAAATGACTGCTTAAATGATCTGAGGTCCCATGACTTAACTGACTTTTACATTTACAAATTCAGGGAAAATGAAGAGAATGACCTAAATGAAACATGAAATTTAGCCCGTGCCTATGCTAAGCCAGGGATAGCAGACTCAAATGCCTTCCACGACCATCAGAATATGGGCAACCAGGTGTTGGACAGCAGTTGTGGTGGCAATAGCAGCACAGTGGAGGACATGTGTGATGCAGGATAAAGAAAGCAAATGACCTCTTTAATACTTGTAGGCCCAGGACCTCCTTTCACCCAGACTACAACTTATAAGGTTTGCATATTCATTCCCCCTTTTACAGATGAGGTCACTGGGATTTAGAAGTGCTGAGTGGCTGCCCACTGTTGTGTATATGGGAGAGAGACATGGGACTGGGCCCATTTCTAGATCTTGTTGCCTGGATATACAGAATATTTGACTTTCAAATTGATGAAACGCCCAAGATACCTGGGGAACTACCATGCTTCTTCCTGATCCTTTGCACCCAGAGCAACTCAGTTCCTTCTCAGGTCCCCAGGAGCACTGCTTCTGGGCCTGGGCCCGCCCTCACCTCCCTCTTCTTCCCTGGGCCTGCAGGACCCGCAGGCCTCTCTCTCCAGGGTAAGTCAATTGGGCCATTCACGCCTTGACTCCCCCAGCCTCACTCACCCTCCCATCTCCCTCACTGGTCTCTCCTCCTAGCCTGCGTCCTGTACCGTTCCTTGTCTTGAAGCCCCAGACACCTGGGGAACGACCACTGCTTCCTGATCCTGCGCATCCAGAGCAACTCAGTTCCTTCTTGGGTCCCAATGGGCACTCTGGGCCTGGCCCCACCCTCAACTCCCTCTGCCTCCCTGGGTCTGCACAACCCGCCAGCTTCTTTCCTGGACACCAGGGCTGACCTTTCCTCTTCCTTGTCCTTTGTATCCAGACCAACCCAGCTCTTCAGTGCAGTCCCCAGGGGCACTTGGGGCCACCTCCCACCCCCATCTTCCTTTGCATCTTTGGGTGGCATAGCCACAGCTGCCGTAGACCAGCATCTTTCCTGGGCCCAGCTAGCAGGCCAGTCCAATCCACAAATTCCTGAAGCCAAAATCTATCCTGGAGGGATCCAGACCTTAGGAGAAAGCATGAGAGCATCTGACCCTCATCTGACTTGGGCCTCTGTGGGAAGTCCTGAATACAAAAGCAATCTGGTGAATCCAATATAAAATCAAAAGAGAGAACTGGAAGCTTAGAGAAACCAGCCTTTATGCGCCTAGAAGTAAACCACAAAGACACTTAAAGTTCACAAAAAGAAGCAGACCTAAACTTGAAGGCTTGAGTCTCACACAAGAATAAGAAACTACAAAAGAAATTCACGTCAAAATTACATAGAAAAAATAATACCATGAAAAATCAAAATAACATAGCCCCACAAAATACCAATAGTCATCTACAGGAGTACAATGAGAACCCCCTAGAGATAATGCAGGACATGGAACTCAAAAGAACAATTATAAACATGATAAAAGAATTCAGTGAATTTAAAGAACACACAAACAAAGAAATCAAAGAGAAATGACAGGAGAAAGCCTCACCAATAGGTTGAATGAAGTGGAAAACAGAGTTTCAAGACTGGAAGATAAAGTGGATGAACTAGACCACTCAAGCAAAGATTATGAAAAAATTTAAAAAGCACAAGAATGGAATATGCAGGAATTGTATGACACCATAAAAAGACCAAACTTACGAATCATAGGCATATAGGAAGGTGAAGAATCCCAAGATAATGGCATGGACCAGATCTTCAACAGAATCATGGAAGAAAATTTCCCAAAATTAAAGAAAGACATGCCCATACAAATACAAGAACCATATAGAACACCAAACACACAGGACCAGAAAAGAAACTCTCCACGGCACATCATAGTAAAAACATTAAACATACAAAACAAAAGGACAATACTGAAAGCTGCAAAAGAGAAACGAGTCACATATAAAGGAAAACCCATCAAGATTACAGCTGACTTTTCAGTGCAAACTATGAAAACCAGAATAGCCTGGACCAAAATATTCCCAGTATTAAATGACCACAGATACCAACCCAGATTACTATACCTAGCCAAAATGTCTATTATAATTGAAGGGAAAGAAAAATCTTCCATGACATAAACAGGCTGAAGGTATTCATGTCCACAAAACCAGCCCTTCGGAGAGATCTGGAAGCAATACAAAGAGCTGAAGAAAGGAATGACTATACCCAAGGGGTTGTGGAAAGAAATTCAATGAAGGTATAACTGTGGGAAAGTACAGCTAGATCATCAATGTAAATAGAAATAAAAATGAAAGGATTAAATACTCATCTTTCATTAATAACTTTAAATATTAATGGACTGAATGAAGGTATTCATGTCCACAAAACCAGCCCTTCGGAGAGATCTGGAAGCAATACAAAGAGCTGAAGAAAGGAATGACTATACCCAAGGGGTTGTGGAAAGAAATTCAATGAAGGTATAACTGTGGGAAAGTACAGCTAGATCATCAATGTAAATTGAAATAAAAATGAAAGGATT
>NW_008330298.1:2104802-2150163 GCF_000622305.1 Nannospalax galili
GGAACATACCTCAACATAATTAAAGCCATATATAACAAACCCACAGCCAACATCATTCTAAATGGAGACAAACTGGAAGCATTCCCATTGAAATCAGGACTCAGACAAGGCTGTCCACTATCCCCACGTCTCTTTAACATAGTGCTTGAAACTCTTGAAAGAGCAGTAAGACAAGAGAAGGAAATTAAAGGAGTAATAATTGGAAAAGAAGAGATCAAATTATCCCTTTTGCAGATGATATGATATTATAATCTAAGCAACACCAAAAATTCCACCAGAAAACTTCTGGAAATTATTAACAAGTTCAGTAAAGTGGCAGGTTACAAAATTAACCTACAAAAGTCTATAGCCTTTCTATATACCAATAATAAGAAATCAGAGAAAGAGCACATGGAAACACTCCCCTTCACAATAGCTTCAAATAAAACCTGGAATAAACCTGGCCAAAGACATTAAAGAGCTCTACAATGAAAATTATAAATCATTAAAGAAAGAGATTGAGGAAGACATCAGAAGACAGTAGGCCCTCCCATGCTCATGGATTGGAAGAATTAATATTGTGAAAATGACCATCCTACCAAAAGTCATTTAGAGATTCAATGCAATGCCAATCAAAATCCCCATGACATTTTTCACAGAATTGGAAAAAAAACATCCTAAGATTCATATGGAAGCACAAAAGACCTCTGATCACCGAAACAACCCTGAGCACTAAGAGCAATGCCAGGGGGATTACTATACCAGATTTTAAGATGCATTACAGAGCTATAGTCATAAAAGCAACATGGTACTGATACAAAAATAGACCCATAGATCAATAGAACAAAATTGAAGACCCAAATATGAGTAAATAAGATTTCAACCACCTGATATTTGACAAAGGGGCCAAGAATATTCCCTCTAGGAAAGACAGCATGTTCAGCAAATGGTGCTGGCAAAACTGGATCTCCACCAGTAGAAGAATGAAACTAAACCCCTATCTTTTACCCTGCACAAAAGCCAATTCCAAATGGCTCAAAGTCCTCAGTGTAAAGCCTGAAACTCTGAAACTGTTAGAAGAAAACATTGGGAAAAACCTACAAGGTATAGGTGTAGGACAGGATTTTCTAAACCAGGCATCAATTGCTGAGGAAACAAGGGCAAGAATTAATAAATAGGACCTCATTAAACTTAAAAGCTTCTGTACATCAATGGAGGCAACCACGGAAAAGAACAGAAAATACACAGATTGGGAGAAAATCTTTACCAGCGACACATCTGATAGAGGTTTAATATCCAGAATATATGACGAACTCAAAAAACAGAGAATCAAGACATGAATTAACCCAATTAAAAGATGGGCTAGGGAGATGAACAGAGAGTTCTCAAAAGAAGTAAAGATGGCTATGAAACATCTGTGTTCAATATCACTAGTAATTAGGGAAATGCAAATTAAAACTACTTTAAGATTTCATCTTACCCCTGTCAGACTGGCTAAGATCAAGAGAACAAATGATACCAAATGTTGGAGAGGATGTGGGGAAAGGGGAACACTCATCCACTGCTGGTGGGGCTGCAAACTTGTTCAACCCCTATGGAAAGCAGTGTGGAGAACTCTTTAAAAACTACAAATGAGCCTGCCATTTGACCCAGTTATACCACTCCTTGGCATATACCCAAAGAACTCCTCCTATTGCAGAGACCCTTGTACTTCCATGCTTGTTGCTGCTCTTTTCACAATAGCTAACAGGTGGAAGCACCCTAAATGTCCCTCAATTGACAGGTGGATAATGAAAATGTGGTTCACTTTTACGATTGAGTTTTACTCAGCAATACAGAAAGATGAAATCATTAAATTTGCAGGTAAACGGATGGAACTAGAAACTGTTATACTAAATGAAGTAACACAGACTCAGAAAAAAAAATTGACATATGCTCTGCTTCATATGTGGATCCTAGAACCAAACCCTGATAAGTGAGTATGTATCCAGACATAACTACAGGAACCAGGAACATGGAGGTAAAGGAAAAGAAAGAACCACATTTTCATTATTAAGGGAGGGGGGAGGGAAGGGTATATGAGGAACCTAGGGGATAAGGAGAAAGAAGCAGTTCAACAGAGGTAGGACCATAGGGGAAGAGCATTAGTAAGTTAGAAAGGGGAGAAATGGGTCACCTTAAGTGGGAAAACCATGATGGAGGGGTGAGACAATGTGAGAGATAAACAATGCCTAGCTAGTTTTGAAAACCAGAGAACCATATTACTCCTACAACCTAGTGACAAATTATACATAGCAGATCAAGAAATCTATGTCGAGGTAAGGTTTATCTGAGAGCAACTGGTCTTTGCCTAAGATTTATCTACCTGATACACACTAATTAAAAATACCAGACTGGTGGAACTAACCTTCTTGGGTGTTTAACAGACATACTTTGAAGCCTATACTAATTTGGTCAGAGGGACATAAAGGACAGTTTTTGCTCCTTGCCCTCCTAGGTCGACTAGTTCCAGGGGACTATGAACATCTCTAAAAATGTCCTGTAATTGTGGTGGGTCAACTGCCCTCCTGATCAAGGAGGCTGAGGAGACCCCATCAGATGGACTTGAACCAGTGTCTAGTCTACAAAGAGGAGGGTCAACACAAAGGAATCACTTCCTTCATGCTTACAAGCGAAGCCAACATGGTTGAGCAGGACCTTTGACTTATCTTCACATAGGTGGAACTGGTAAAAGAAAGGAGCCAGGGGCTCCTCCCAAAACCGTGAGACCCCTGAGGAACAGATCCTCAAATGACCTTAAGAGTAAAAATAATTTGGTTTATCTGGGCCAACTATATGGCCTTAAACATCTAAAAGGAAAATATAACCAAAGATTCAAGGGGTCAATATAATTTCTTAAGAGTCGATATGCATAGCTAAAGGCTACATAACAAGCAACAATGCCAGATAGGAAATACCTTCTTTTTGAGTTGTTGGCTGGGGTGACCAAAAGGACTCCCAAATAGTAACCCAGCATATAACTGGGAAAATGAACAGCAGACCCCAGTCTATCTACAGGAATACTGACAACTGATTGCTGCCAGAAGAGGAACAGCTGACCCTCCTAAAACAAAGACCTCTAGATAGGCTGACTAGATTCACTAGAAGGGCAAGTAGTGGGGATTGTCTGGGGTGCTGACAACATAGCAGACAGTAGTAGGGATATCAGAGTATAAGGTCTCTAGTGGGGGGAGGGAGGCTATGGGAGGGGCCATCTGGGTAGTGGGTGTATATTCAAATAAGATGGTTTGGAATGTTCTGTGTGATATACACACACCAAAAAAAATCAACAAGTTTTTTAAAAATGTGTTATATTTGAGGAGGAAGCATGGAAGTTTCCGTTTTGCTAATTAGTAGAGGTGATAAACATTATCATTGAAATCTACCTGATGACTTCATAGACATACACAGGCGCCAAGGATCCAAGTGCAACTGATTATTAATAGTAATAATCAAATTCAAACAGATTAGAGATGCATTTGCCAACATCTCAGTGTTAGTAGCAAAAACAATGAGTCTTTCTGTAAGAAGCAGTATATTTTAAAGTGAAATGGATATAAAGGTTTAAAAACTCATTCAATTTTATGTCTTACAGGGCTTATACTGAGTTCAATATTGTATAACTGTATTAACTCCACTGTGAACCTAGAAACTTGTACCCACTTGTGAAAGAGATGTACTCTTGCTCTGGAGTGTGTTACTGAATATGTTAAATCTGTAGTAAAATGCTTTTTCTAATCATGTAGTTATTAAAAAATTTTAAAGATGATTAATGTAGTCAGGGATTCCAGCCAATGGAGTGGTGCTGCCTACAGTGTGCATTATCTTCCCACCCCAGTTAACCTAATGTAGATAGTCTCTAATGGGCCTGCCCAGAAGTTTACCTAATCTAGATAGATAATCTGTCACAGGCATATCCAGAGGCTTCTCTCCTAGGTAATCCTAGATTCCACCAAATGGACAGTGGATGTTAACCTTCCCGATGGCTTATTTCGCTTAATATGTTGATCTCCCAGTTTCATTCATTTTCCTGCAAATATCATAACTTTGCATTTTTTGTTTTGTTTTGTTTGTTTTGAGACAGAGTCTCCCTGTAGCCCTAGCTGGCAGAGAACTCACTATGTAGATCAGGCTGGACTTAATCTCACAGAGATCCGCCTGCCTCTGTCTCTGCAGTACTGGGATTAAAGGTATTTACCACCATGCCCAGCTTGTGGCCATGTTTTTAAATGCTTACAGGACCATTTTATTAAACTTCACCCACCCAAGGCTCAGGGACCATCGCAAAAGAGGGGGTGGAAAGATTGTAAGAGCCAGGGAGGATGTGCATGACCATATGGAAACAGTGTCCTATAAGCTCCTGGGAACCTGCTCATATGATTCTATGGCAATGGTATTAGCATACACAAGTCCCATGCAAACTCAGGTGACAATAACCCAGCATAGAACCAGGAAAATGAACAGCAGACCCCAATCTTATCTGAAGGAATGTTGGCAACTGATTGCTACTAAATGAAGAAGAGCTCATCTTCCTAAAATAAGAGACTCTAGATAGGCTGACTAGACTCAGTGGACGGATTTGCACTGGGGAACAGCTGGGGATACTGACAACGCAGTGGGCTTTAACAGGGATGACAGAGTATATGGGTTCCAGTGGGGGAGGGCTATGGGAGGGTGCCAGTGAGGACAGGGCTACAAAGATGATCATGATTGTTTGAGATGTTCTGTATGAAATGGTTTGTAAATTTAGTCTTTCCAAAGCAATTTATTCACTTCCTTATAAATTGATTTATCCTATGATTTAAAAAAATAGATTATACAAATATGGAAAATATTTATCATTGTTACATATAAATAATGGGTATACATGTGGTTATTAATATACTAGACCCTCATATTTGAAATGTTTAATATTAAAAATGGAAAGTGAATGACGTCTTCATTCTTTGTAGATAACTCGCAAGTTGTGGCTTTCCTTGAAAAATCCAGTTAGAAACAGAAATACAGTGTTCATTTTTTTGTCTCGTTAATTTGTTCATCAAGTCATAATTTAGCATGGAAATGTCATGCTAAATATTTAAATAATTAAACCCATTATTTTGTATGTTACTGAAAATCATCAATTAAAAATAAATTTTATTAATATTGTATCCAAGAATGTGTGTATGTACCCACATGTGCAAATACTACTTTGCCAAATTTTTCTTAATTATATGTATGTATGTGGGAATGTATATATGCATGTATAAGTATATATGTAGACCTAAGTGCACATATGCATACCTATGTGTATATATGTTTAAATACATATATATTTATATAATTAAAAGAAAAAGTAGACAATGCTTAAGTTCATAGTGTACAGAGTACTCTTTCACTTATTCCATTTCTAAACAAATAATTGTTTATAGTCCACCAAAATGTATCTTATAACTAATATTAGCTGTTGTCAAACGTTTCAGTCTCTGAACTCCTTTACACTTAACATATTTTGAGGACACCGAAGAAGATTTCTTCATGTGAATTACTGCATTAAAAATGAAAAAATAGTATTTTAAAAATAAAATTATAAAACACATATTCCGTTACCAAAGTGACCAATCACATTGTTACTACATCATCTGTCAACCTTTGGCAAAATCCACTGCACACTCATGGGTTTTCTTTCTTCTGATATGAACTAGGCATGCTACCGGCAAAACAAGAGTGTGGAGACAGGAAAAAAGACAGAAATTTCAGGACATTACGTGGTAGCTGGGGCCTCCTTGACCTCCAAGAGAGCTCTGTATTCCTACAAGAAATCATATTTCCTTATTGTCCTAGGTGAGGTTTTCTGTTCCTTGTACTAAAAAAGCATATTGGCAGGCTAAGATTTTAAGGAAGATTTGTGAAATATTTCATTCTGTCTCCACTGGGTGCAAAGCATTTTAAAGGGCAAGTTGTGTATGACATTATGTGATATAGAAAGAAGTGTTGGTATGTGGGGAGACTTATGAGAGATTTGAGACATGACGTTTCATCACACAAGCCTGGAGTGAGGATTTCAAAGACTGGCTGCCTTTTCCATGGATACTCATTTTATTTCCACCCTTGTGGTCACAGAAGGTATGTCATTAAGGAAAGCCACCATTTATAGCTTTCCATTCATTCACTTTATAAACATCTGTTCTTATGACACTGTTCAGATGATGCCTCTGCACACCCATTGTACCCTCAGCACACTACAATGGAAGTGTCTATCATTCTACTAGATTGAGCTCATGAAGGCAGAAATTGCTGTGTTCACCTTCGTAGCCCTAGGACTTTTCATTAATGGTTATTAAGTGGGCTTGAAACACATCTTGATTGGGAGAATCCACTAACAGTAAAGAAAAATGCTCAGGTAAGGCAAGAGTCAGCAAATTACAGCATGTGAAACAAATACGGCCTGTGGCTGTCACATTGTTAAATGGTTGAAAAGTCAAAAGTAGAGTAATATTTTATAATACCTGAAATTGCATGGATTTCTTATTTCAGTGTGCTTAAAATAAAGTTTCATTGGAATAAATCCAGGCTAATTCATCTAGGTGTTGTCTCTGTTTTTTTTCACTACAACAGTGAGGCTCAGTAGTTGTGATGGAAACCATATGGCCCACAGGGATTAAAATACTTATTGGCGCTATACAGAAAATGCTCGCCAAGCCTCATATTATTTTTATACAGAGATATGTCCTTTAGCCTCCCTTCTTTCTATCTAAATTTTATTTTAGCCACACTGCTAAATAATATATTCAATGCAAATAACTGTGAAGATTTGGTACTATATAATTAGTGGAGACAAGAAAGAACACTAAATTTAATAGAGATGAAATATCCACCAACTGTAAGCTCTGAATCACATGAATTAGGTTCACTTGGAAGTATTTTAGCTGTTGGTCTTCAACATTTCTACTTTCCCATATCAATATTCAATATCAGAACCAGCAAAGCCCAACACATTTCTTCATAAACTTCACTGAAGGAAGAAAATATTATCCTAAAATTTGCAATGATGTGTTCTGTACCAGAAATCATCTCATTTTCTGATATATCAGAAAATATTTTAAATGGGGCATACTAAATAATGTTGATTTTATAATGCATGGAAACATCACATTTAGCAATCTATTTTATTTTTAATTGAGAGTTAAATTTCATAATTTCCCACTCAAATTCAGACCCCTCTCCCCCATCCATGCCTCCCCCTATCCCCTCATCAAACCTTATGCACTCTGCCATACATGCTGAGTCCTATTCATTCAGATGTTTATACCCAAGTGTCCTTCAGTGTAAATGCGTCCACTGGAGTCCAGTCAGCCCATCCAGTGATCTTATGTAAGTCATGCTCTCCCAGCAGCAATCAGTCTCCAATAGTTCTCAATCTAGTGCTGGCCCACCACCTGTTTTTCACCTCCCCTTGGGCCCTTGTTTCATTGAGTTGACATGGGTCCCGCACTGGATACCACCGCTGCCAGACTCACATGAGCAAGCCTCCAGTGGCCTGGAAGCCTCCATCTCCCTGTAATCATGAACTAGCGTTGACTCTTACAGTCTTTCTGCCTCCTCTTCTGCAATAGCCCCTGGGCCGTGGGTGGGTGAGGTTCCCTATAGGAGTCCTGTCCTACACTGTACAGTCTCTTATTCTCCAAAGCTTGTCCAGATGTCGCCTTCTGTGTGCGTTGCACTCTGATGTACAAAGGAGCCTCACAAGTGAGAGTTGAGGGGTGCGTTAGCCTTCTCTCTACCCCTATTCCACTATGCTCCCTGGGCCTTAGTTGTAGAGATTCGACTGCATATGTGTCACCTAGTACTGGGTATCTCCCAGGCGTATGTTCTCTGTGCTTGACCAGATGTGCAGCTCCGCAGTAGCCTCCATCTGATGCAAAAATAAGCTTATTTGATGAGTGCTGTACAGCACGCTTGTCACTCTAAGGGAGGTGTCTTCTATCTGGAACTGCGTTCCCTGCCAAACAGCTCCCAGGTATACATATGCATTAATGTTCAGACACTCTGTGTACATTTCTCTTAGGGTTTCTAGGGCATCACTTTTCCCTCTAGGTTTCCTAGGCCCCTGAGATGGACTTATCTCCACACTTTTTTTCTCCCACCAAACTTCCCTCCTCTCTCCCTCCTTAGTCCCAGTGCCCCCATTAACCCCATCCTACCCCCAATCCCTCCTGACTCTCGCCATCTTTTCTCTCCTGACTTCCCTCCCTCTCCCACCTTGGCAATCATTTTTATGGTGTGGCTTTCGTTCTTATACTTTTCAATATTTTTATATTTTGCATTTTTATATTACCAAGTTTTAAAAAATGACACTATTTGATCAATTTAAAACATTTTTATTTAAGTTTGAATTTTATTTTTGAGTATTTCATACATGAGTATTGTCTTTGTGTTATTTCCATCCCTTCCAGTCCCCCAACTAACTCCTCCCATGTGCCCCATTCCCTCTCAACTTCTTCTCCACATCTTTATTGTTACATATACATGCATACATTTATACATTTATGTGTATATGTAACAATGTTATATAAGTATATACATAAAATATCCTTAGTCCGTTCAGTGGTGCTCATGTGTCCATGTGTTTAAGGCTGCCTATTTGGGATTAAATGGCCTCCCAGGAGAAAAGATTCTCCCTTCCTCAGCATCAAGTGATTGCCTGTCGCTATTCATCTTGAGATGGGATCCCATAACATTTCCCATATCACACCTTTAAAAATTTTTACTGTTTTAAAATATTTTTCTTTGGGAATTTCATACGATGTATTTTGATCATATTCTGATGCCATCTCCTCCCTCTTCCCCCAACCTTACTACTCCCTCCTCCAACTTCATGTCCTCTATTTTCTTAAACCTTGAGTACGTGCTTTATGTGTACATTTCTTCTGCCTTCCCTAAAAGTGATGCGATGTACAAGGGACTCCGCCTAAAGTTTAGGTGCTTGTGAATAAAAAGTGCAAATAAATGCATAAAGAAAGGCCCAAGTGTCTAAAATGAAATTAGAAAAGGCAACTTTCCACACAAAAATCGTTCTTCAAAGGAAGACACAGAAATTTTTGAAATAAAAAAAAGGTTCATTAATTAAACAAAACATGATTTAACTGCCCTATGGAGTGCTTTGTCATGGGATAATAAGAGGGAATTATTTCATAAGCTCTTTCAAAATACTATATCATTTTATATGGTTTTAATCTCCTATAGTAATCTTTAAAAGGAAAAGTTTTCAAGACATAATTTCACTTTTAAGGCAAATACTGATTATCAAGTGCATTTCCAAAAATTATAGAAATAGCCAAAGTAATTTTTTCTTTTATACTCTAGCCGCTTTGTCCAAGAAGGAAATATATGAGCCTTTCGAGATTTTATGGATTCTGCAAGTCCTTTCTCAAGGACACCAAGAACCTGTGAAAGATATATGCAAAAAATGCTTATAAGGCTAAACAATGACCAGGTATTTTTTTCATAATGAAAAATAGTTAATTGAGTGTGAAGGAAATATGTAATAATTTACCAGCTGTTAGAACTTTTTAATAATAGCTCTTAAAGTATGAAATTAATTGCTTCTAAATAACATATGGAATGGATACAGAAAAAGTAAGTTGTCAAACAGAACTACATATGTTTTGTATTATTCCCTGCAGAAGACAGCTACAGATCACCAACCCCACTTCCTCTTCTTTCTGCACAACATGGTTGCTATTTCCCCATTCCCTTTCTTTGTACATAGCCACAGGACTGCTGGCCAGTAGAATGTGGCTAGAAGTGATGCATGCCTCTTTTGGACATGACCACTGTAGCACTCACATCTGTAATGCTCCATTTATCTTCTGCTGACAGAATAGAGGGCTCTGTGGAAGAACAGGGGCAGCACCAGGATGGAAAGAAGCTTTGCTTCTTGGAATAGAGCTGTCTGCCAAGAATATCCTCTTCAGATTCTTTCAGGATCATTAGCTGGTCTTTTGCATGTGTCCATTTTCAAGCAGGTACTAGCTCCATACAAATGCTGCTAAGCATGCTTTGTCCATGTGTAGAAGACTGAAATCACCAGAGCAGTTACTCTAACTTAGGAACAATCTTGCCTAAAGGTGGGTCTTTCAAATTCATGCTAGGTTTTCCTAACATTTAAAAATACACTCATGGGAAGTACTTCCTTACTATATTTAACTCAAAACAGAGGTGATGATATGATGCTGCCAATGTATTCCACTGGTGAAGAAATGTGATGACTATAGTATTTTGGAATAGCTTTAAAGTTTGGATTCAGATTCCATTCAAACACTTGCAAATAAAATAGAAAAGATGACAACATGGTCCTAACATAATTCCCAAACGATTGCTTACAAAACCATTTTTTTTCTTTAGATCCTAGGTTAAGAACAAATATTGGAGGTCACTTTTTACACAATTCCTCCTCAGTAGACAAGATGAATTTTCTTGAGTGTCAGGAAAATTGATCTCAGAAATACAATGGCCCTTAGTCATGTGCCTGTGCTTCCATCAACTTCAAATGCTGAAGCAGGAAGACAGCTTGAGCTCCGAAGTTTAGGGCCCACAGGGTCAATATAATAATAAAGCCTTCTCCAGGAAGAAGGGAAGGGAGGGGAGGGGAGGGAAAAGAAGAAGGAAGGGAGGGGAGGACATGTAACTGCTTTTATAGTTTATTCATGCCTGGCAGCACTTATGTGGGACTGCATAAAAGTCAAGTAAGCACCTTTCACAGACTCATTCCTCAAAGGCAAATGAGGTCAGGATTGGCCCAAGTCTTTCTTCTTTGAATAAAGTCACACACACACACTGTCATCCAACCTACTCAGTGCTTTACTTTCACCTCAGTCTTGTCTCCCAAAAGATATTTAATAAAAGGAAATCAAATCAGAGAAAATGACATTAAATGATTTTAATTGAACAAAACAAGGATAAAACATGGAATTCATTGAGCAAATGCAGCTTTCCAGGTGAAGCTGCTATACTTTGTGCTAAAGAACCTTACGAACTGAGAGTACGCAGAATACATATACTATGTAAGTTACCTCAACAGCAAAGGAGAAAGAAGAGAATATAGTTCCTGAAGATAAAATTTGGTCAAAGTGACAAATTTAGTTGCTCAAAATTTCTAGCCCTTATCCACCTAAATTAAGTATAGTTCTACATATGCACATTTGGTATGTGTATACTGAATTCCCACTGTAATGGAAGCTGCTTTTTAGAAGAATTTTTAAATTTCACATTTATTTGACATGATATTCCATTTTTAAAAATTTGTGTTTGATATAAGTGTTTGTATGTGTGTGTGTGTGTGTGTGTGTGTGTGTGTATTTATACACACTTAAAAAAACCCCAAACCTTTTCTTATAAGCACATGGGGTCATGCTTTTTTTTCAATCTAATGTTGGTGAATTTCAGATATTTCTCCTGTGTGTCTAAGAAACTTTATGTGTTCTCAATGCACCCACACAGTCAGGTGGGTTGACAGACACGTCAAAAATACTTTATGAAAAGAGGGAGGTAGCTCATGCGAGTTGGCAACTTTTTGTGTATTGTTTCCTGTTGGAGCAGGCTGCCTCCCTTTGACACCTTACAATCAAAGATGAAAGGAAAACTTTTTTTTTACTTTGAAGCCTAGTGAGCACAGTTGTACATTTACTATAATCCACCTTCAACTTGGCTTATAATGTAAGATGACAAGTACCTCACACCCAGTACACAGCATTAAAGGAGTACTGAAGAAACATTTCATAGACGACAATACCTTTTTTTCATGTGTTAAACATCAGCTTCTATGGGATATATTTCCAGGATGGTTTTGTTATCACTTTATAGACATTCTAGGCCAAACAAACAGCACAAGAAGTTACACCAATGTCGATTTTTTCCAATATCTGCATCAATTACTGGAAGCTAATTCTAACATATATACTACTTAAGGGGAGAAAAGAAGATAATTATGACACATCTCAAAGATAGGAATACAGCATCTTAGTTGTAAGGATGATCTTAAGGTGCAGAAAGAGGGGACTCTCTAGAAGGTGATGGTGTGGTTTCTTCGGGTGGAAAAACTGTAAGTGTGCAAGCTCGAATGCCACCAAGAGATTCTGGGAGATCAAAGACCTTATGCCATTCATCTTTATCTGGATCATACTTCTGCACTATCTCTACCATACAACGATTATTCCAAGAATATCCACCAACCACATAGATCTTATTTTCAAAGACAGCGACCCCAACATCACTCTGCCCTCTTAACATGGCAGCAATTGGGGTCCACTGGTCAAGGATAGGTGAATAGTATTCACAGCTGAGGACATCATCATAATCACTGGTTCCTCGGAAATGGTTGCCACCAATGACATAGAGCCTCTCTCCAACTGTACACATGCAGTGAAGGCCTCGGACAGTGGTCATTGGTGCCTTCTGGATCCATTTGTCAGTATCAGGGTCAAAGCACATGAGTTCCTTTTGGAACGTGTCATGGGTAATTCCCCCTAGAGAATGAAAATAAATAGGCATGAGGCAAATAGATCATAAAAATGTAAAGGTAAGGTGTTCTTTCATAATATTGTAAATGTTAATACTCTATAAATATTCTCTCTCTAAATAGAAAATAACATTTTCATCTTCCAACACAATGAAAAAGGTTTACATTACTTCTATGACTTTCTCAAATGGAGACTCATGGTACTTAAGAGGCTTCAATGAATGGAAATATATTTTGGGCACTATTTGAGTTGTCAGCAGCAAATTCCAACTACAAAGCATCAGTCTGTCTTGACTTTTCTGGGGGTAGCCTATGCATGCTAAGCACCAGGCTAGAATACTTTAAATTTCAGGTACCCACTTATTCCTTTGCCAAATTAGAATGCCCATGCTGGTAGCACATTAACATTATGAATATGAATGAGGCATTTATCAAAAAGTGTTGAAAGTCTCATGTCAATAGTGTACAAGTCAGGAAGACTATGAAGAATTGTGGGTTTTATAGAGTTTCTGGTGAAGATATCATCATTTACTATCAACTTTTTTAAACTAAAGAATTAGAATGCTAAACATACATGGAATTTTATATATGTAACAGTTTCTTGTTGATGTATTAGGTCTGTATCACCTACAAATTTCATATGACTAGATCACATATAATCCAGCCTATATAATTAAAGTATCAAATTCTATCTTCACCAGAAAAGGGAACCATCTAAGCTCATCTGTAGCTGTGTCATTTAAAGATCTATATTATCAAGTGGCCAGATGGCAAGCACCGAAGTATATTTTTTCCTCGGAAAGTAAAGCAGTGTTTTGCTTAGAAAACCAGCTTGGTTCCTGTACCATCGATGGAGAAGATCATTTTTGCAATACATACAAGTTATGCCAAAGCCCCACTAAGATGATTCAAATAAGTGTCATTTTCCCCCAGAGGACTAGGAGCTCTAGTTAATGGTGGAGAAGTTACATACATAAATCCAGTGATATGAATCATTGACTAGTAAAAGAAATGATTTCATTGATGGCTCTTTTAAAATAAAATGCCCTATAGTTGCTTATGAATTTAATGCCAGAAACCTGCCAATCACATGCTACAGGCCTCTCATGATCCTTCTTGATTACAGCTTTCATAAGGAAGCGCTTGGAGAATCAGATCATAAACATCAACTTAACACCTTTGTTCTCTAATAATGTAATTCCTGGCCTGGTCCTGGTAGGCCTTCAAATGGGGGAAAAACTGTCAGAGCAGACTGCACTAAGGTAAAATGATGAAAAGGAAAAAAAAGGTGCCTAAATGTCAGTACGAGATGTGATCATTACGTTAAGACTTCATTCTGATTTCTCCAAGGGGGCAATTAGAGTACCAACCATTTGAGAAAGAAAGTTGCTACTGGGATACTGAATAAACTGGAGCCATTTCAGAATTCTTTATAAAAAAAATTCTGTATGTAATGTCACCATAGTAGAACCCCATTGTAATGCTAAAGGATATATATATATGTATATATATTAGGTTATACTAAAGTAGAGTGATTATGCATTATGCATGTTTCATACCCTATGTTATATAATGAAATATTTCTTTATATAGCTTATCCAAATTTTAAGCAAAACAATTTAGTACTACATATGAATGGAGAATGTGAATGGGGTTTAACAGAATACAGGGTATTGGGGCTGAAGTTTCTAAATGCTTTTCAATTACTTGTAAGGTATAGCTGAATTGGTATGGTGCTAAATTATAAGCTGATAGAATATTCAAAGCATTTACATGCAAATATATATACAAAATTCCTTCTAAATCAACACAAATTATATTTTGATCATTATTTTCAAGAATTGTTGCTATTACGACCATTATATAGAAATATCATATAGTGAAAAGCATATATTTCATTGTATTGTGTTCATAGGCTAATGGCCTACCTGAAATATACATCACTCCTCCATACACAGTTCCAGCATGGCCATAGTGAGGCTCATTCATTTTGGCAACATAGGTCCACTCATTTGTTCGTGGATTGTAACATTCCACAGTAGCTATTAAGAAAAAGAGCATAAATGATTTTTAAACTGAGATTTATCAATTAATCATTTTCTTTTTCAGCAGAGTAATAATATCCTGATCTCAGAAATATATATGTATATGAGAGAGATCTTAGAGTCATTCTTACTGTAATTTTTGATACTATATTAATAAGAACCATTTACAGATGTTATATTAGACTAGGTGATGAAAAAATCTAACACACTGTATGACTGTGAAAAAAAAATCACTCAGGAATCTTTTCCTCTGTTGTCTTGTTATATCTTTGTAATTTGACATTTCTCAAAATTCTTAGCTCTAAAAATATAGGAAAAGATGAAATATCACAAAGAAGGAATAACATGTCAACTCTGGGTACCTATTTTGACATACTGTGCAGGAGCAAACATTAATATATGTGAAACCCATTTTTAGGTTGAAAATGAAAGTATATACACTGGTTGCTTCATTTTCTAAAGCTTATTGCTATTCTTCATACCCAAAGTACAAGATAGACACAGGCATTAACGTTTGTACATGTAGACTTTAAAGCCAATATTTCATATGTAGCTACTACAATTACAACCAATACTACTCTTACAGATGACTGGTAACAAAATATTAAGTTCTTTATTAAGAGTACTTCATCTCAGTAATAAATTAATCATCTTCAACATAAAATATTTTGGACAAGTGACCTCAACTTACTTAAATTTCAACCAATCTGTTGTAATCTCAAGAGCAGAACAATGAAAGCTCACTCAGATAGAAAATATATTCCTTTTTATCAGGAAAGAAATAGTGCTGTTATGAGGACTGGCCAAAGGCACCAATTCTAGATGGACTAGAAAAGTTCAGATAATTTATTGCAGATACTGTAAAAGCTAATCCAATTTCTTGATTCCCTCAACCCCACTTTTTCTTTTCTTTTGTCTTTTCTGGTTTAAATAACAAAATCCCAACACTGTACAGGAAGTACAGCACAAATTCCAAAGAAAATCTGCTTTAGCAGGATCCCTTAAAGCCTTGGTCTACCTTTTGATATAGTTTTAGCCAATGACACAAAGCTGAAGTCTATTGAGTAGGGTTATTAGATCAAGCCACAGGATAAGGTTGAGCTACTTCAAGCCAATGGCATCCTAGCTGAAGAATACGTCATTGAGTGAGATTCCCTACTTCCTAACTACAGGCTAACATGGGTGGATAGAATGAGGAAATTCTTATGCTCTATATACAAATGTTATTTCTTCAATCAATTCACTTATGGAAAGTACATTTTCCCCCTTCACACTCATATGTCACCACTTCTCACATCCCTCTAGTGATTTCATTTTCCCCTTACTTTAGGTTTAAATTTTCATTTTTATTTCAAAGACTTTTACTATTGTCATTTTGACCTACTGTCTTACTCTCTTTTTCATTGCTTTACCCCACCCAGATCCTTACCAGGTCCATTTCTTCTAAACTCTTCTACCAAACGCTGAGATCCTACAATATCTTGGTTCATAATAAGGGGACTACTTCCACAATTAATGAAAAGTTAAACTGATACATGCCCCAATGTTCTATTTTTACTATTCCAAGGCACTGATATCTTTAAAAAATTAACTGATACATAATAATGACATATATTTAATATGATATTCTGATACATGTATACATGTGATGATCAAATCAGTGTAAACAGTCTTTCATCTCAAGCACCTATTTTCTTTTTTGTTGTGATGCCTTTTTAAATACTTCTTTCTATTTTCCTTTAGTATGACTATCATCTGACAAGCAAAGCATATTTGGCGTACATTATTCTCTCTCTCTCTCTTGCTCTCTCTCTCTCTTTCTCTCTCTCTCTCTCTCTCTCTCTCACACACACACACACACACAAGAGACTTGGCATATTGAGTGGTATATGATGTCAGAAAAGTAATTAATGGGAAAATTCTCTATCATAAAGTATCTAATCTCATATCCTAAAAGAAAGGGGATTTTTAAAAAAGACTTTCAGAGATTTATTTTTCTATCTAGTTCAAGCCAAAGAGAAGTCCGACTATTTATATGTTTCTCTTAATGTAAGACTATTCTTGAACTTTGCCATTTCTCCATTGCAATTGTCCTTTCCTATATCTAATTCCACCTGTCTTGATATAATTTCCATTAGTTTCTCATTCTTTTATGGTGGAGTTAGAAATTGGATAGCTAATCACTATGGTTGTTAATATTCTCCTGTATAAAGAGATAATGCTGTTCCTCTGTCAGTGAGTTAATTGCATTTCTCCTTATAAGAATCCATCCAGATTTTCTCATGCAGGAGAACCTCAGTTCAAGATGGATATTCACTAGAATAAGTATAGAATAGCTCATTATCCCTAAACTTTCTTATAACTAAGTAATTAATCTCCTTTACATTTTCAGTCATTTTATCTTTATTGTGAAACTTTAAAGTTCCTCTGTGCATTTATTAGGATAATCAATAGCATTCATTATGAAAATAGAAGTCATCTAATTAAAAAGAGGATGTGTATGCGTGCATTCTTTCTGCCTTTTACATTTATGCAAGAAGCAGATACAGATTAGTGTTAGTAAGTTTGACATGCAGAACATGCAAAAGATAGGTCAAGGCAAGGAGATTGAGCCCCATAGTAGTGGTTACAACTGGAAGCATTGGGAAAACATAGAGTGGGGTCAGCAAACTTCAGCTACTGACAAATCTAGTCTCCTGCCTGTTTTTCTATGGCTCACGATGTAACAAGATGAATGAGTTTAAATTTTATAGAGTCGGGAAAAAAAAAAGAACCAAATGACTATTTTGTAGCAAAAAAAAAATATATGATATTTACGTTACAGTGGATGTAAAGTTTTACTGGAACATAGTCTCAACTATTTGTTTATGAATTGTCTATAACTGCCTTTGCACTACAAGAGCCTTTGATCACTTGTGACACAGAGTGAATACCCCGAAGAACTGAAAATATACACTCTGGCACTTTACAGAAGTGTCTGATCCCTAATTTAGAGACTCAACTTCAGTGGCCTAAGGCCCTGTTCTGCAAATTAGAGACTCTTCAAGCTAATAATTATACCTAGGTTACTTACTTCATCTATCTCAGGGATCCTTTTTTTCCAAGATGATTCTTTCAACATCAAGAATAAGTCTTAAGAGATGATATGGAACTTACCCTAGAATCCTAGGGTGTTTAGTCATCAACAAAATCTCAGATCCATTAAAAGGTATGAGGAACATTCATTTTTAGTAATTTTACTGTATTTTTGTTTGAAATTTTAACATGCTTTCTCTAAGTTATTTATTTGAAAATTTGACTTAATATATAACCGAAGTGAAAAATATCTGAGCTGTCATAGTCTTCTTCAATATGGAAACCTCAACTGAAGACCAATTTCTTATATGACATAATTTTCAAAGACACCAGAAATAGTGCGATCCTATTAATGTATCCTACTTTTCCATTGTAACCAATATCAAGGAAAACAGAAATTCCAAGAAATTGCATGCCGGCAATAATCCAGGCATACAGATATACTGACAGTCTTTAATTTATGTACTATGGGCTTAGAGTTTCATTAGGCCCATAAACTCCATGAGAGAATTTTAAAAGTCCCAATACAGTAAAATGATCTATCATATCTTATAGGTGTTGGTATTATTTTCTGTTTATAATTATATATGGGCAATGGTTATTGAGTATATGAAGAATGCACAATGTACTGGTACTAATGAACCCATGTAACTGTTAAGAGACTTTTCCATCAATCTTCCTTTCCTGCCATCCTCTGTTCATCACCTTCTCTATTTATATACACATGTGAATCAGTTAAGATGGGAATGCTCATTTGTGATAACAGATGCTATCATGTCTTTAGAGGGGGATTTAAAAAACATCCATTGGGCAGGAGATAAATGAAAATAGTCTCTGACTGGAACATTCAGAAATATAAGCAAGAAGTCTCTTTAGAATTCTTTTAGCTGTTTAGGCAAAACAACAGAGGCAGCAAAACTGCAAAGGGCTACTGACACAAATGCTTTGAATGAAATTTCTTGTTTCTTGGTTTCGTGAAATCATTCTTTTTGGCTTGAAGACTCTCTTGGAGTCAAGACTCTAAATAGGAATACCCTTCAATCCTGTAATTTAAAAACACAATGTATTTTACCTTAAAATATTTATTAAAGAATGTTTTTTGATGGCGATGCTGATTTTAAGGGAAGCAATCATTTCCTATAAGTTTAGGTATTTAGAGATGATAGGAGGTCATTTAAAATGGGATGGAATATTTAAAATCAGACTAGAATTGCAATTAGAGCAGCCTCACAGTACTGAAGGTTAGTATCGATACTACAATCACACATACATTTGAAAAAAAAATGCAATTTGTGAAATGACATTAAACTTAATCATAGCACCTTAGAGGAATAATACATTTTTAAGTAATTGTCCTTAGGTTAACCTTTATGGATTTTGTTTCTCAAGTCTAAATACAACTACCAAATGGTTAATATGAATTTAGGAATAGCTTTCAAACTCGGTTTCTTTTCATTATCAAAATGAAATACAGAAGACAGTTTTCTTTTTTAAGACAGGGTCTAATGGAGTAATCAAGACTAGCCTTCAACTCTTGATCCTCCTGCCTCAGCTTCTCAAATGTTGGGAATCCAGGCATATGATATTAGGTCCAGTGGAAGACTTACTTTTATTTTATTTTGTTTTTGTTGTTTTGTTTTTCCTTCAGATCATTTTTAATTTATTTAATAACCACATGATTAGAGAAGCATTCCTTTACAGCTTTAACACATTCAATAACAATTTCCAGAGCAAAGATACATCTCTTTCAAAAGTGGCTGTAAATTTTTAGGTTCACAGTTGAATTAATACAGTTATACAATATTGAACTCAGTATAAACCCTGTAAGACACAAAATTGAATGAGTTTTTAACTTTTAAAAAAGATCTCCATTTCATTTCAAAATATACTGTTTCCTACAGAAAGACTCATTTTTAATGCTACTAACACTTAGATGTTTGCACTTTTAATTACAGGTAGGTGTCATGTTGAAAGAAACCTATGCCTATTCCATCTGCCCAGTGCACTAGTTTATTTCTTGAACCTAGCTAAGTACAACATAGGAGAATCATAAAGAGCATGGGACTCCACGGGAAGAAGGAAGCCTGTAGTGTCATGGTTTTATATAATGACTCTCCTTGTCCTAAAGAATGTAACTCTAAGAAGAGTAAGGCTTCTGATTAATATTAAGAACAATACTGAAAACTGAATGGCTGTATATTCACAGCAACGATTCACATTAACAAGCAAGCACTGACTAAGGAAAAGACCTACCCCATTTGAGAATAAACTTTTCAAAATGACCACTGATTTCTAGGTCTGATTATCTATAAATCTTTCAACTCTTGGAGATTATCTTTATGCTAGGTAACTTCCCAATAAACCACAAAATAAGAACTTGTACTTTCTAGATATTTCCAGATATCATAAATTTAAAATAGTGTGTATTAAATACTTTCTTTCAAATGTCTGGTTATATGAGGAATGGTAGGGAAGGGGACAGAGGAGGGATTATGGGAAGAAATAACAAATACTAAAGGCCTTAGAAAACGCCATATGTAAACCTACCATTATAGAAGCTTCTTTATAATGTACATTATATACATTACCCTATTAGACACCATAGGTTAACAAAGTTAAAGCCCAATGACAAGAATGGACTTCTTCTCTAGAAACTGTTGACTAGGGGTTCCATAGAACCCTAGTATTCAAGCAATACTGGCCATTGTCCCTGCTCTTGGTTACCCACTAGAACTTGACAATAAGACCCTATTACTGAAGTCACTGAATATACGGGCTATAGAACAACAAGGAGGACCCAAGCTAGTACTGACTGCAAAGTGTCAGCTCTACTGGCTAGCTTTCATAGTAGCTGGAAGGTTGAATGCTTCCTATCAGAAGAGAAAACTAATCATCAACCTTACCTAACTGTGAATCCTGCATGCTTCGACAACTGGCCTGGCAAGATATGCCCTCTGACGCAATAGTGACATAAATAATATGGGAGTATCCAGCCACTTTCTAACTGGATTTAAGCTCCACTTCAGAAGACTGATCTCATACCTGACATTGCTATTGTGTGTAGGATCACCTGGCTAGACAGGACACAGGACATAGGTGAAAGACTAATACAATTATTTTTCTAAATAGATATAGTATTAAAGTGAATCCTAATGACTTATGGTTATACTCATAGATTAACGCATCTCAACTCTCATCAGTGAACTTTCCTTTTACAGTAGATGGCAATTAACACAGAAAACCACAACTGACCAACATGCAGAGAACAAGAGACTACAGAGTGTTTATCCCTGACAGTTATATGAAAATTCTGACTCCCAAAGCTCTGGAACCATTATAGAAGAGGATGCAGAATGATTGTAAGAGTCAGAGGTGGATGATGACAGGGAAACAGTTTTCCAGACAGCTGGTCAGTTACTCATATAACTCACAGCAATTGTGACAGCATACACATGTCACACATATTCTCATATCAGACAAAATCCAAGCATTGATGTGGGTAAATAAAAATCTCCAATCCTACTACAGGAACTATAGGCAAGCAATGGCTGCTGGGAGGGGAAGATTTAGTCTCTTTTAAGGTTGTAACTCTAGGTACGTTAATGAGGTTCCAATGGATGGTCTCACTGAAGGGCAATTTGACTCTCTCTCTCTCTCTCTCTCTCTCTCTCTCTCTCTCTCTCTCAAATATATACACACACACGTGTGTGTGTTATATATATATATGGAAAGCCTCAAAAATTCAATAGAAAGTGGGAAAAGTTTTAATAAAACATATGCGAAAACCCTAAGCAGTTATGATTATGCCACATAGACACCCAAATCTACAAAGCTTGGTCTTAGAAAAATAATCATAACTCCAAAGAGGAAAAAAAATAGACATAAATGATCAGTAACATTAAGGTCATGCCACTAAGAGAAAGGACTCTATAAATAGGAAAAAAACAAAAGATGAGGGTAGTTCTGTTCGCCAATAAATAGCTCAGTCTAAAACCATGAAAATCTCTTTTTATTTCTTAGAATCCTGGGGAAAAAAGATTCTGCAAAGTATTCTATATTTACTCAAAGCCACAACACAATATATTGAACTTCCAAGCAATATGAAGCTTTGACTGTTGGTTACCTCAAGGACTCTATTTATAATAGAATAAAAGGACTAAAAAAGGACTGTGATGGGGTTACAGCTCAGCAGTACTGTGCTTGCGTACCATGCACCATGCTCTGAGCTTGATGAACTACAGAAACAACCAAAAACCCAACCTAACAACCTTCAACCAACAAGGATTGTTTCTAGACACTTTGCAAATAAAAAATGCATTGTTATCAATTTGAAAAGATCAAAAATATTAGTGATGATAAAAAAGTAGTATCCCTTTTATTCATATTTTAAAAGTTATATTATCTACACTTAATCTAAAATAAGAAAAAATACCTTATGAGGTTAATTTATATAGTGAAAATATTTCTTTTAAAATATATTTGTGACCAGAGTTAAATTAGGAAGATAAGAGAAGTGTCCATCTGATGCTTATTAAATCAGTTTACAATGATAAGAACTGTCTGATATGTCAGTAAGGCAGAATACTTTTTCAAAGTAAGTTACAGATCTTAATATTCATGGTTAATCAACTTTGGATAATGATGAATGAACTTTGTACATTTAACCTATAAAGAATATTATGTTACTATGTGACTTCTACTGGGCACCAAATTCTAGAAATGGAGAAATAAGTCAGGCCTTTGTAAAGGAGGATTTGAAACTGGTAAGAAAAATAGTTTGTGGGATTTTAAGACTGGAAAATGAAGAATTATGCTAAACTTCTCTCAAGAGTCTATTAGAATTTTAATTAGTTGAATATACTTTCCAGTTGAGTTTTCAATATGAAAACTACGTATGTTGTACACATGAAATATGCTGCAATACATCTATTTATTAGATGTAATTGGAACTCTGGCCAATAATATCTCCTGAAATAAGACATACGGATTGCCTTAGATATTTTCTCAAAAAATAGTTTACAAATGAAACCCTAGATATGTTTGTCTTTAAATTTATAGAGCTATTTATTTTATGACTTAAAACAAATTTCTATATAAAGAAAAGAATTTTCTCGATGTACAATATAAAGGCACACACTTACGCAATTCTCCAGCTGCATTTCGCCCACCAACTGCATACAGATATCCTTTGAGGGCACTTAAGTGGAAGAAGGTGCGCTTTTCATTTAAAGATGCAACTTGCATCCATTTATTATACCGAGGATCAAATCTAAACACCGTATCGACTGCTGTTTTTCCTTTTGTGTCATAATTACTCTGTCCACCAACGACATAGAGGAAATTTCCAATGACAGCAATGCCATGCTGGTATCTTGGGGCATCCATGGGGGCTAGGGATTTCCACTCATGGGCCTTTTCATCATACATGCGCAATTCCTTACTGACAACCAGCTGCTGTCTCAGGACTCCTCCCAGTGTAACCAAATGAGTGGTGTCAGACCGAATGGCAGTCCTGTCTGACTGCATAACTGGCTGCATATATGGCATCATTTGGTAATTGCTGGCTTCCAAAAGCAAATTGACACAAGTATTGTCAGTTCTCATGAAATCCACTGTTTGCACGTAATTAATGAGCTCCTGTGGTGTCATCAGTGGGAATCGTATGTTCTTCATTAATTTTGCAGCAAAATCCATTCGAGGTTCTTCCAGGCGAAGCCAGCGACAGGTAGCCTTGAAGAGCTCAAGTTCAGTACAATGCTTAAGGCTATTACTGGAAAGCACAAAGGCAAGACGCTCAAAAGGGAGTTTCAAGAACTCCCCAGTGCTCAGCAATGCAGGAAAATTCTTTAAGACGAAAGTGTTAACGTATTTATCCACTTCTGTGAGATTGTAGGTGTTGGCAATCCGCCCAACTTCAACACAATTGTCTAAAGTAACCTAGAAAGTCAATATGAAAATTAAAACATGGCTACTTTCTGCACATCTAAATTTTAACCACACAAATTCCTATTTCAGGAAAAGAGTGCTTTTGAAGGTCCATATGGATAAAAATAATGATTCTTATCTAAGTGTTTAAATGATCTAAAGAGAATATACAAACAACCGTTACTCAATTCAGCCAAAAGTTTACTAAAAAGAAAAAGATTACTTAACAGGATGGAAGTTAACCTAAGAAACAGTGTTTGAATTGACTATGGCCAAAATATTTAGCTTTTCTAAACAACAACAACAAAAATGCATTTTACCCCCAATACTGACGAAATTATTACTAGATGGAAATTTTTAGAAAAATAGAGGGTTTTAAAAATTATAGTCAAGTCAATCAATTTCTTACTCCTGATTTCTGGAAAGTACTGCACAATTATCAGGTCACAAAACAGAACATCTCTAATATCCAATTCTTTGATTTCCCTTTCATGTAGAGGCATCATTTGCTACTGCCTTTCCTATTGATTCTTGATTCTTTTAAAAGTTATTCTTCACAATGAAAATAATTTAATAGCACAGCTATTCCAAGGACAAAATTATTTTCCACATATTCATCCAGAAATATGAGACTTTGTTGAGGGAAGAAGGGATACTCCTATATCAAATGATTCATGCAGATGAGTTTGGGGTATCTAGGCTAGTATCTTGGCAGTGTAACCTCCTTTAACCATTCTCTTACTACCAACAAGCACTGGCAGGAGTTAAAATGAGCCCAGAATGATGTTCCCAGTACGGACTAATATATCACAATGTGGAAAAGAAGAGGCCCCTCTTCAGAAGGGCCTCTTTTCAATTTTCTAATAAGTCACTGGCCAAAAGGAAAATAATCTCAGCAAATATAATACAAGAAATAAACAGATGTTTGCATGTGTGTATGTAACACTGAGACAGGTCATAGGTAAAAGGTTCAAATATATTGCTGCATTTCTTTTTTAAAAATATTTTTATTGATTAAAAAATTTCATACAATGTATTTTGTTCATAATCAGACCTCCCCCAACTTCATGTCCTCTATTATTTTTTTGTCTTTTTTCTAAAGGCCTACTGGGTCTAATCTATGTTTCCCCAGTCCTCTTGAGTCTGGGTCTAGCCTTTGGAGTCTGGTCAAACATCTCAGATTATATGCTCTATCTGATACAAAAAGTCATCAAAGTATTGTTCATCCCATTACATCTGTTAACAGATTGTTAGAGGGCTAAGAGAATACTGTATAATCCTCCTATTGATGCTTCATTAAAAGATGAAATGAAGGGCTGGAGATCTAGTTCAGTTGTAGACTCCTTTGGCTGGCATGCTCGAGGCCATGGGTTCCATCCCCAGTACTGAAAAAAAGCTAAAAGCATTAAATAACAAACCAGTTAGATATTATAGCACTGAAAGCTCTAAGGTAAGCAGACATTTTCACATATGTATTGCTCAAGAAGAATTTGTACTTTTTCACGTTATTTGTTCTATTTTGTTTTAATAGCTTGTCTTTAGAAAGTAAAATTTTGTTCTCACACAATTTCATACATGACCACAATGCAAACTGACCACTCTCATCCTCACCCTTTCCCATCTTCCTGCCACCCCATCCATTCCTACTTCATTCCCATAAATCTCTCCTTCACCTTTATGTCCATTTGTTTTGTCTTGTGACTCATGCAAGCATTGGTTTCAAGCTATCCATTGGAGCCCAGTGGACTCAGCAGTAGGTACACAACTGGAGACAGGGTATCCTCATAAGAAAGTGATTTATGAAAATCACCAAAGTGTCTTCTTATTTATCTATTTATTTTATTTATCTATATATTTAAGATACCTAAAGCATAACTAACACAAAACTAGGAAAATAAACTATGGTCCTTTAGAAATGCATAGCTGCACAATATACCAATATCTTTGATTCATAATATGGGTAACAAAATTTTATTTTAATCCTAATTTTTTAAAAAGTGGTAGATTGTTGGTATGTCATAAAAATCTTAAGTTGTAGTAAGCGGAATTAGGGTCAATATCAAATTACCCAAATAACATTAGATGGAAGGGATTCATGTTCAATGTAATGTATCTGCTTCCCAACACAAGTAAGAAAGTCTCTTCCCAGAGAGAAGGTAATTTGTGCTTTTTGAAATGATGAAAATTTTCATCAGTATTGATATAACTACCAAGAATGGATATTTAAATTAAAATGATAAAACAAGACTACTAGTTGTTAGTCACCAAATTAAATCTAAATTTATAGCATGTGATGGGGCATGGTCACGTATGTCTATGATCTCAGTCAGCACTTAGGAAGCAGATGTAGGTGAAACACACACTCAAGTCCAGTCTGAGTTACAAAGTGAACCTCCAGGGACTGGAGAGATGGCTCAGTGATTAAGAGCACTGACTGCTCTTGCAGAGGACCCGTGTTCCAGTTCCAGCACTCACATGGCGGCTACGAACTGTCCTTAACTCCAGTTCCAGGGGAATCTGAAGCCCTCTTCTGACCTCCGCAGCATTGCACAACACGGGTGCACTCACATACATGCAGGCAATACACTCATACACATAAAATAAAAATAATAAAATATTTTTTAAAGTGAACCTCAATCTTCCCCTAAACAAAAACTAAATGAATAAATGTGAATGGCATGTAACTAGATAGAGCAACAATAAAAATTAAAATCCAAATGATGTAAATGGGAAATGAAATTAGACATGTTGCATGCCTTTTATCCTAGCACATGGCAGGACTGCCATGAGGTTGAGACCTTGTCTCCAAAAACAAACAAGAAACAGAAACAGAACATTTCAGTCCTTTCCTTCCCTCTCCACCTTTCAAATGTATCTGATCAGAAAAGGCACTGCTAAAATAACAGGAAAAAAAAATAAACCTATCTTTTGTTTAGGGACATTTGGAGACTACTTCTACATATCAGTACACCCATATACATAGGTGCACAGGACTGGAAAAGACTTTGACAGAACACCTAATCAATACGATAGCTTCCTACTTTTAAAAAAATGCTTGAGAATTTTTACAACTTTCTGAATTCTCATCTTCCTTATAGAAAGACTATGTTCTATAGATTCTATACAACAGGTACCACACTGTGGGGGAACACCAAAGGTAAGATCTAGTAAAATCAGTATCATAAATATTCAAGATGCAATAACAGATTAATAAAAATGGAATGCCTATTAAGACAAAATTCCTAGAACCTTATTAATTTTAACTAAAACACACAGGAAAATACGCATTAATTTTCATCAAGTATACGTAGAATATAGGGATAAAAGACTCAAAATCTAGGAAAATAGTTAATATAAACAAACTAAAACGATGAGAAAATAGTAAATAATTTGGGCACAATACAGGATTATTTTATAGTTCATTTTAATCCACCTGTCAGTCATAATTCTTAGTAGTACCTCAGATAGCAGATCTCGATAAATATTTCAATTAGATATTTTGGGGGGGTAATTTATCTAATTTCATTTGAAAACCTGGCCAAAAATTCCCAAGACAGTACACATGAAAAGAGAGCTATAAGAGAAGTTAATCCAAATAATACTACTGGTATTTAAACAATGGACTGAGCACCAAAAAAAGAGCAATTCTGGGACCTCATAAAATTAGTTCTTCAAAATTTACTTATTTTTTAACAAATATTATTAGAAAATATTTTATTATAATAAAATAACCTTCAAGTTATCCTAAAAAACATTTTCAACATTATAATTTTGCTACTCATATTCTCATTAACATATTAGTATTTGGTGGGCTGCTGCTGCTGTGGTTCAAAGTATTCCAGATGCACCCACACACCATCATTAATGTGAATTCACAATTCAACGGCAGATCGTATTAGAAATCTTTCATATTATTTTGTTAAAGATCAATATTATTTACAAAAAGATCCTCATACAGACTAAAAAAGATGAATGCCTTCATTTGTACTGTCAAGAGAAAAGCAAAGACTAAATAATCTGAAAACTTTGAAGGATCTCTAAGCATTCAATGTACTAAATTCTTTGTGCTTTCTAGTGTGTTAAAAAACACCGCCTGATATTTGTTGAACTAACTTGGAGACTGGAATCACAGGCAATCAAATAAGCTATTGCAGGAGAAGAAGATGCAAAATGCATTTCTGCCAGGCCTCCTGGCACAGGTGAGAACATCAAGAATGACAGTTAAGGGACAAGTGTATAAGAACAAAGGCATGCTAGAGAATGGAATGGGCTAGGTGTCTGGGACAGTGCCTGAGACTCCACAGTCCTAACGTAATGCAGCCCTAGTGGGGTATGGAGGCCTATGTCTTTAATCCCAGCATGAGTGAGACAGGTGCAGGTAGATCTCTATGAGTTCAATGTCAGCCTGATCTACACAGTGAGTCCCTGTCTCAAAGCAAACAAACAATAAAAAAAACCAAAATAACAAAATTAAAAAACTATGTGACAAATCAAAGTCAATTTATCCATTCTCTTCACCATATATAAAAGTCATTTTAATTTTATGGATAATTTTACCTATTTTTATGTTTCCATTTTTTTTTATTTTTAACTTCCCAGACTGTGATTTAACTTTTAATTTTATTTATTATTTATTATTTTATTTTATATGTATGAGTGTACTGCCTGCATGCATGTAAGTGCTCCCATGTTGTGTAATGCCCACAGAGGTAAGAAGAGGGCATCAGATCCCCTGGAACTGGAGTTACAGATGGTTTTTAGCCACCAAGTGGGTTCTGGGAACCAAACCTGAATCCCCTGCAAGAGCAACCAGTGCTCTTACCAGAGTCATCTCTCAGGTCCCCAGACTGTGATTTTTATCTGTAGAATTTCAATTAGGTATTTTACATTTTCTGTACAGCACAGGTGAAGTTACACTGGGGCTATATAAGAATAATGAAAAATGATGGAAATTTTCTTGGTGTCTGGGTATGGGAAATGTCCAATGTCAAGGCCTGGGTATCCAGGACCACATGTTAAGTCAAAAACCATACCTGGCCCTCAAGGGACTTAGGAAGTCCATTCTTCAGAATCAGTCTTCCCAAGAGTAGAAACTGAAAATGACAGAAACTTCTCCTGGCCCCAACGTAAGTCCAACACAGAGGTAAAGCCACTGCTACGCACAGCCTTGGACCTCGGGGGACGGGACTATGGGGAGTGTAGTCATGCAGAAAAGGTTGAAACTGATGCACAACATTGGCAAATCCTCCATTCTCCACTCTGTGACACCATCAGCCTACAACCAAAGGAAGGTGTAACCATGGCTCATAATAGGGGACCACAGCCCCAGATCACATGGGGAGAATACAACTCCAGACACATGGGAGGGAACCACAGTTTCAGCTCACAGGAAGGGACCACAGCACCAGATTCACAGGAGGGGACCACAGCTCCAGATCATAATTTTGCCTATTTATTTATACCCCTAATTGTTAGTATTTTGTGTTTATTCCATAGTTCTCTTTCCCATGACTACCAACAAAATAATATAGCAAGAGAAAAAAATCTCAGTTTCTATAAATTATAATGCTAATTATCACTCTAAGAGAAAAAGCAATCACTGTAAAGGATGATGAGGTTAGGTGGAAGGTTGTTTTTTTGTTTACTGAGCCTCATGTTTTTACACAAAAGTGAAATTTTTATCCCAACTAAGATGAAGGTGACTTTACTCTGATGTCTAAAGCTATCACTCAAAACTACTATAAAAATGTTTCCTGGACCATATGTGCTAATTCACATTTTAATTGCCACATTCTTCATCCACACAAATGATGAAGAATGGGATAGAACAGAGTCGTATTTTTAAAAAAAATGTTTCTCACTATAGGCTTTTAGAAAATGCCATAAAGAAACCTGCCACTACAAAAGCTTCTTAAAGTGCATGCCTATACAATATGAAAAGAGATCAAAAGGAGTTATAACAGGGGAACATTGCCCCAACTAGACACGAGTGACTTCCAAAGTAAAAGCCCAATGCAAGAAATGGAGTCCCTCTTTTGAAGCCATTGACAAGGGGTACCATAGACCCTCAAACAATATTGGACACTGCCAAGAATCTTGGTTACCCAACAGAATGTCTAGCTTTCAGAGTGCTAGAAGGTCCTCTGCAAGCTACCTGAAGAGACAATTTAGAGTGAACCTTATCCAGCTATGAATCCTGAGAGTTACAACAGCAATTGACCTGGCAAGATATGCCCACTGGTGCAACAATGGCACAAACATTATGGGAATAACAAACCACTTTCTAATTGGATCTAATTCATAAGATGGATCTCAAACTTCACATTGATATCAGACCTAGAACCTGTGGCTAGACAGGCCACAGGCTATAGGTTAGATCCTAACACCAGTTTTCTACTAAGTAGATATAGCATTACTCATTCCTAATGACTTGTTATACCCATAGATTAATACATCTCTCAACTCTCACCAGAAAACCTCCCTTATATAGTAGATGTTGATTAACACAGAAATTCACAATGGGTCAATGTGCAGATAATATACTGAAGAATGCTTATCCATGAATGGGACACCTATATCAAACTTCTGCTCCTTAAGGCTCAGGGATCATTGTGGAAAGGAGTGGAAATACTGTAAGAGATATAAGTGGTAGGTGACCACAAGGAAACAGTTTTCCAGGCATATGGTCAATTACTCATATGAACTCACAGCAGTGGTGACAGCATGCACAAGTTCCATGTAAGCTCAAGTCAAACAGTATCCCAGCATAGATGTGGGGAAGTAGGTAAGAAACCAAAGCCCTACTTGAGAAACCAATGGCTTCTGGGAAAGAAAGAATAGGTCTCTTTTAAGTGTGTGTCTCTTGGCAGTTTAAAGAGGTTCCACTGGATGGACCCACACTAAAGGGCATTTGGGAATGCAAATTTATAGGCATATATATATATATATATGCATATATGCTTAATAGAGTACATGAAATTGGGTGAGTGGGTGGAGGTAGTAAAGGGAGTTCCTATAGGGAAGCAAATCTAAATATGTTCAAAATATATTGTATAAAATTCACAAAAATTCAATTAAAAAGGAAAAATAAAACAAACACCAACAACAACCAAAAATCTCAATGTTTCTGTTTGGAAGCTCCAACTTAATTAGTACTTCAGTTATATGAGCTATAAACTCAATATATCATTAAAAACACAAAGCCTATTCCCTCCAAAACATTTGGTTTCAGCATATAGTTTTAAGCACCTAAGATTACCTTATTTAAAAATCACCCATAATCAGTTAGCACAGGGGATGACTAAAAAAAAAAATCATCATTTGTGAAATAGTCATAGTATCTTGAAACTTGAAGTTCTTAGTAGAATAGGCCCCCAGGGCTACTGATTCTCCTATTTAACTTGATTTCTGAGAAGCAAAGAATCACCCAAAGTTGAATACTTGTTTAACTAAGAAACACATCAGACAAAAAGGAACATTGGGGTTCACAAATTTGTGAAGCTAATAATCTACTAAATGTTCTTTAAAACATTTCATAGACAATGAGAATGTGACATATCCTTAGTAAGCAGAATAAAGGGCCAGCAAAGTAGAATGGTACTAAGAAAATGATAAATTTCCTAAAACTTCCTAGGCAAGAAAAGGTACAGCTGAGAGGCATAGGAATAAATTATACCACAGGTAATCTTTGCTAGCAGCAAGCTTCTTTGCTAGAAACGGTTTAGCATGTCTCCTGAGGACATTAGGAACAAAGAACATAATCTTGAAGGCAACAGTAGCCATTGGTGAAAGTGAAGGAATTTCTCAAGAATTCAAAGACATAGTTATAATAAACATTTTAAATAGATTAAAGAAACATTTGAATTACTAGAAATGTAATATAAAATTTCTATCATCCTCTCTTTAAATAAAATTGTTTTAAATAGTTATCCAAAAAATTATTCTATATTTTTCTGACAAAACTACACTAATATTATAAGTATATATACTTAAATACACATACATATATATACAGACATACACACATACACACATATATTTTCATATATATATATATGTGTGTGTATAAAATCATCCAACTATCCAACTTGATCTTCTTCTTTCAGAGAATAGTTCAATTAATGCTTCTTATTGATCACTACTTCCAAAGAAATCTAGAGGAAGAGAAAAGTCTCCAACAAAACAAAAATAGTTCTACAAAATAACAGACTGCACACACCTTATGTTCTGTTCAAAGGAGTATTTTTGCATTGGTGGACTTTATAGAGAACCTTGTGTAAAGTATCAGTGTGTATTTATAAATTTTTACATTTTTTTTGACATGTTCTATAGTTGATAATCTCAAGGTCCTCCATGTAAAATTATTGAGAAAAAAGTCTCAACAGAAAAGAAGTGTAAGTCTTGCTTATATTTTATGAATAAAATGATCAAATACTCATCAAGAAAACTAAAGGAAAACGTTTATAGTTCTTGAGGGTATGGGCTTTGCATGATAGAATTAATAAGAAATTATTGTAGAAACTCAGTAATTGTGGAAAACAGTAACATGACAAATTAAAATACTTCACTTGGACTACTTGGCAGTAATGAGGGTTTAAGTCAATAATATAAAACTGTGCTTTTACAAAAACCTTTAAAATAGCAGTTAATTTACATAAGTGATTTTTTTTGGTCTTTTTGAGACAGTCTCCCCATAGCCCCAGCTGGCCTTGAACTCACAGAGATCTGCCTGCCTCGGCTTCCCAAGTGCTGGGATTAAAGGCATGTGCCACCATGCCCAGCTAAATTTTATAAGTAATTATGACACTCATTCAATCACTCTAAAATGGTAAGAAATATTTTTAGAGCCCTATTATAATAGTTTTATTAAATGATCATTGGTTGACTTATAGGAAGTTATTTTTGAATGTTTTCAGTTTTATACTTTTAGTTTTTATTTATTTTAAATTGACACATTAGTTTCATATATTTATCTGAACAAATGTGATGTTTCAGTATATATGTCATGTAAATATTTGGGTAATTATCATATCTATCACACTAACCACTTATAATTTCTTCATTGTAAGACCATTACGAATACGCTCTTATAGGGACTAGAAAGATAGCTTAGCAGTTAAGAGCACTGGCTGCTCTTCAAGGACCTGGGTTTTGTTTCCAGCACCCACACTATGGTTCACAACCATCTGTAACTTCAGTTCCATGGGATCCAACACTCTCTTCTGGCATCTGTGGGCACCAGGCATACACATATATGCAGGCAAACTCTCACACACATAAAATAAAAATAAATAAATATTTTAAAATATAATACTCTTTTATAGCTATTTTGATTTATACAGAACATTGTCATAGTCACCCAGCTGTGCTCTTACTGAACACTGAAGCATACTCCTATAGAGCTATTTCCTTTTAACAAACCTCTTCCTAAACCTCCCTTGCTCCTACTCTCCCTGGACTCTAGTAATCACTATTTTACTCTTTGCTTATAGGAGATAAGCTTTTCCAGCTTTCACATATGGATGAGAACACGGAGTATTAGTTTTCTTATGCATGGCTTATTTTATGTAACATAAGACACTTGAAGTTTGTCCATGTTACTCAAAATGATAGGAATGCATTCTTTTTTATTATTAAGGTTTAATAATATCCCATTGTGTGTGCAACACATTTTCATCATTCATTCATCTGTTGATAGAGAAGAAGCATCTTATTAATAAAATAATTAGATAAACCTTTTCCTTAAAAAGTGTTTCAAGGAAGATTCCATGGTAGAAAATCATTAAGTTTGAAGAGACTTAAGAACAATTATTTAACAATATTAAAATTAACATGAGTTTAAAAAAATTATAGAAATATATTATCCATCAAAAAATGAATTAGAAAAATGCATAAAATTTCACTATTGCCATAATTTTAAGCATAACAGCAAACTCCGGGACTGTAGAAATCTTTGTATCTCTGTACAAGCCAGACATTTAATGTCATGAAATAAAATTTAAGGCCCTTAACTAAAATAAAACATTATCATCAGGTATTGAGTGATGAAGTGCTTCATTGATTGGTGAGTTAAAAGCTAAAGACTATTCAGTGTGCTATGCTCTAAAGAATCACGACATGACTTTTCAGTTTTTCACTTAACTGCTAGTTCTTAAGAACTAGTTCCCACATCGAAAGAAGAAAAAATTGCCCAGTTCATTTAAACAGAATTCTAGAAAGTTACTAGATTACTTTTTCATAGAATTCTATTAAAGCGTACTGTATAAAATAAGTCAAGTGCTGTATAAATCAATAAAGTGGATAAACCCAAATTAAAGTATATAACATTATCAAATAGGTTAAGGTATATACCTTTATCAAATGTTATTAGTATCCATGTCATTTACCTATATAGAAAGTTTTTGTTAAATGATTCTACTTTGTAAAAATGCACCTGTCTGATTTTCAGTTTTCTTCCAGATCATGTATTACATGACACCTCTTTCTAATGACAAGAGTTTTACATGTCTACACAACTTATTTCATGAGCCCTACTTTAACCTCTACATCAGCATCTACCACAAGAAAAATATGATCTGAAAACATCTTACCCCAGATATGAGAAATACTTTACAGAAGTCTAAAACTGGCAGAATCTGCAGAAAGCTGGCAGCTTCCAGCGTGTCTTGAAGGTTGTCCATGTTAAGAGAAAGCTTTGCAGTATAAATGAAATCAATAATTTTTCTTAGACCCACTTTGCTCACACCATGAAGCTTAATGCACATTAAATCTTGTTCTTTCATGCCACCTTAAATGAAAAGACATCCAATTAAATTAAGGTAGATAATTAAGGTTAAGCACATTTCTGCTGCTAATCAGATGCAATAAAACCAAGGAAGTCTTATTTCATATAAGCATCCACACCCTAAGGCTTTTGCAAATTTTTACAGTTAAAATAGAGTACTTGAGGGCAATTCTCTTTATACTAATGGAGATCATAGATGATGGAAGTGCTTCCAAAATGTTCTTCTGTCACTTCCTGTCTTGGATGGATTAAAGACCATATTTCAGGAATACAGTCTCTGGTGGCTCATTCAGATATGGAAAGGAAAAGCTATGAAGTAAAGTATGAACGGGTTTCAGTTTCCCATGATAGAACAGTACCACACACAAGCACACAGACTGGTGAATAATTCTTCTGAAAGTGTTTCTTATAATGACAAAGACCAAAATACTGAATTTCACATTAGAAATGAAAATATTGAAATATGGACTTCTCTTATTGCTTCTCTATGTGTTTGAATGTATTGCCTGCATGGATGTAAGGGCACTCATGTTGTGCAATGCCTGCAGAAGTCAGAAGAGGGTGTCAGATTCCCCCTGGAACTGGAGTTACAAATGATTGTTAGCTGCCGTGTGGGTGCTGGGAATCAAACCCATGTCCTCTGCAAGAGCAGCCAGTACTTTTAACTGCTGAGTCATCTCTCCAGACCTGGATTTCTCTTATTGTTTTAATGTGCATGTAGGGTGTCAAAATGCAACCTACCTGTGAACATAGCTTTGAAGTAGTCACTAGCAGATGCCATCATGACTCTATGCACTGGGAAGGCATCATCTGTATCACCTGGCATCAGGGTCACATCACAAAGCAATCCTTCAAGTCGAAGCTGGTCAAAGCCCTGTGACAAGAACATGAGTTGAGCCCGGAATCAAGACAAACAAGTTTGTAATGTCTGGGTGCTAAAGTTCTATTTACATATTCATGTTTCTAACCTATTTTAAAAACATAGACAAAAGAGAGTTCAGGAAAATACAATCATCTAACAGTTTTATTGATATATGTTCATTACTTTACTATATGAAAAATATAAAATCAAGGCTAACTTAGATAAAGAAAGAATAGAGAAAATATATAAATACATTTTTTTCACACAATCATCACCTTTTACTGTACTTTGGGGGAAAATGTTGATGTACAAGGGAGCTCCTACTTAGCCCAGGAAGTCAGTCAGAACCTGCACACTTAGTAGCCAACACCCTGTTTGTTTTCTAGACAGCTAGGAATTTTCTCATATGATCTTACAGCAATGGTAACAGCACGCACAAGACCTATGCAAGCTCATGCCAGACAAAACCCCAGCATAGACGTGAGGAAGTGGAGAAGAAGCCCCAATCTTAGTTGAGGAACTATTAACAATGGGTAACTGCTGGGACCGGGAGAGTTTGTTTTCTTTAAGGGTGTGACTCCAGATAGGTTAACCAGGCTCCAGTGGATAGATGTACAACTGAAGGACATTTTGTGAAACAAACTTGATATGACAGTCCTTGATATAAACAATAGAAGACATGAAACCCAGTGGGACAGGACAGGGTGGGTATCAGAAGGGTGCAGATAGAGGAGGGGATCTAAATATAATCAAAATAAATATCAATCAATATAAAATTCTACAAAAATATGAAGAAAAAGATAAATTTTAAAAGGTTAAAAACAAGAAAACTTGGTAACGGCCTTTTACAAACTTTCATTTCAAGGAAGGAACATAACTGTGATAAAGGGAACTTTTGGGGTTTTACTCTATTTAACTGGGTAGTCTGATATTTTCACTACAGTTATAGTTGATATCCTTTTTTTAGATTTTCAAAATATTGTGTATTTAAGTCACTGGCAATAAAATGGTAGAAAGTTTTTAAGAGGAATAAAAGAGATTATTTATATTTGATTTCCCCACACATAAAATAAAAGCTTTAGACTGTCCAAAGTTCCTTTCCATAATAACATGGAATAATACTGCTATAGGACTTTACCAGAATGATTTTTGCATTTTGTATGAGTTTTTTTAAGACAAAAGGAAAAGGATATCTGTATTAACTGCAAGATGTTCATTATAACAACTGAATTGTTTTACCTCTTTGAAAAGTAAGGATTATGTTTTAAATATTCCAATACTCAGTCCATTGCTGCTATTTTGTCAATTATCTTTCAAGTCTAAGATGTAATTATACAGTAAAAGTAGTGTAGGGAGTCCCAACAGGAGACTTACTTGTCCCCAAATGCTTAAAGGCTTAGCAGAGAATTAATAGGCTAGCTCCCAGAGTGAAGAGCTGAGACAGGGCTCCGGTGAGAAGAGTGCCTGTTGACTATGTCTTTCACCTACACTTTAACATTCCCAACAAATGGGTAGTTCTTCCTTCGATCTACCCTTAAGAGAAAGAACTGTGTTGAACATCATAATGGGTAGATTTCATAATGTGTGTATATTTCATATACCATGTTTCACGTGAAGAATATACACAATTTTATTATATTAAAAATAATAAACAAGAAAGACTGGAAAAGTACACAAAATGAGAGCAATAAACAACTTAATAATGAGGCAAATGAAGAATTTGGTAAGACAGAATATGTAGTTTCAAAGAAATGTTTCCTTATAAAATTAATCATGGACTGATATGAATTAGTTTCTAAGATTATAGTAAGTTAACAGCAAGAACTAATATAAAGGAATATTTTGTCCCCTTCATATTTTATAATTTCAAAACTTAAATAGAGTTATACTCAAGAAGAAAAATAATTTTAAGAAGAAAAATCCATAATTCACTAAGAATGCAGTCTTGAAAATACTGATTCTACACGTATGTATAATACAAACCTCAGTCTAAACTCATAAAATTAAAATTGTTACTGCAGTAAATATTAGATTCTACAGAAATGAAAGAGACTATCAATCCAACTATTTTCCTTCTAGATAAAGAAAAATATTCCTACATTACACATATACTTTAGAACAGGTTTATAGATCATGTTTTCCTGCCTCTACCAATGAATGACATGTCTTTGTTTACAAATGCAACATTTCCTTTGCAAATGGAGACACTTTATACCCTAGCCATATTTCATTTGCTGCCCCTCTTATTCAGAAATGTAGATGTAAAAGAATAACAATTCATGTTGTAAAAGCAATGTTAATTTGGATAAATTTTCCTCATTCTTAAAACAAGAAGTGACTCACGATTCATATATGGAGACTGAAGTGCAGTAAGTCCATGGGAGTTCCTTTTCAAATTAGTTGAGTAGTAGGAAATATTAAATATTGCAGTAGGGGTAAAACTGTCAGGCAGCTGATAAGGAGGAGCCCACAGCTGGAAAACTTTTGGGACCAGCATCTTTGAATTCACTAGTGCTTTGGCATATTCTTGGTACTTAAATGTTCAATTAGGATATTAATAAGAAAAAGGACTTTCCAACCCAGAAACTATCAATTAGTATTTTCAAGACACATAATCACATTAGGCAGAGCTTCAGCTGTTCATCAAGTCAACTAGGAACTAGAAATATATATATATATATATGTTAAAATTTGGAGCTAGAGAGATGGCTCAGTGGTTAAGAGCAGTGGCTTCCCTTGGAGGGGGCCTGGTTTCAATTCCCAGCACACAGCACACATATGGCAGATAACAACTGTCTGTAACTCTAGTTCCAGGGGAATCTGACACCCTCTTCTGACCTTGGAGGGCATTGCATGACACAGGTGTATAAATGCAGGCAATACACTCATACACATAAAATAAAAATAATAAATAAACTATGTTTTAAAAAATTCACTTGAGCAGATGAAACTGGAGAGCCTTGTATCTCAGTGTACAAACATAAACTTCATTCTTAGTGAATGCACGGTATTACATGTGGGACCATATCACAGCACTTCAGTAGTCTTACAGCCTTTGAAATGATAAGCAATGAAGCAATGAACATTGTTTTACATGTATTTATTTGTGTAGTAGATATTCTCAAATGTGGGTTTGGGGCTAAAAATAAGTTTTCTTAACAGTTCAATAGCTATTGTCAGGGAATGATTTTAATATTTCTTAAGAGAAATGCTATACCTATAATAGTAGCTAAAGCAAAATAAAATTTTAAAAGAGAAATGAGATGAGACTCTAACAATAAAATTAAAGTAGGTACTATATGGCTTCTCCCTTTATTTTTATTCATGAGATAAAATTTAATCTTCTATAAAGCAAATGTAGATGACATCTTCAAAATGCAATCATGGCTTATTCAGCCAGAATCAATGATTACCCAATCAGTTCTTTCCTTCTACTGAAAACAAAGCCAAATATTTCTTGTTGACTAATTTGCTAGACCTCCTGCCTTTAAAGTTTTCCTACAAATAGTTTTCATATGCGATTGAGTAATGGACTAGGCTCCACCATTCATTTATTTTAGCTTTCAAAAAAATGTTATGATGAATAATCTTGTATTATTAACAGTGTCATTTCATCCACATCCCATTAAAATAGGCTGTGTAAGGATATATTCAATCCTTAAGGTCTGGACAGCACAGTTAAGATATCAGGAGACTATATCATCACAAATTTCATGTTATGCATCTATTTACACTATCATTAAAAAATCTCAGCATTTTCTCAGTATAATTTGGTTTCATAAAAGAAAAGAAACTGAGGTGTCTAAATGACTTTGATCACATTCTAAGTAGCTCCAATTCTAAGTTTAATATATTTACCATTGGAAAATTTGTCACTTTTGTGAGATTTTGCATTGATTTTTAATGTCTGCAAAGTAGTTCTGCTTTGATACACTTCACAACACTCATTTTATATAAATAAACTCACATCAAATTTCATACTTTCCAATTTTATTCCAGATTAATGTTATCTGTATCTAGATGATATGTTTGTCTGGATTCTTTGCATACAGATTCTGAATATCTTGTTTGTATGCCCCTTTCTGGATAGCCAAGTTCTACATAAAGAGAAATTCCTTCTACAGCATACACTGCTATACAAAAGAAGGACTCATATCTCTAAGCAACTTCTATTCTGTAATCTTCCAGTGGAATATGTGAACACTGAAAGGAAGGGGTGGTTATAGATGATGTGAATGTATCTTTGCATTAGGACTTAGAGGCTTTTCAATATATACCCAGAAATGAATATTTGAACACTGAAAGGAAGGGGTGGTTACTCTGTATACTTTTAAATCTGCCTTTAATATATCTAGTTTTTATTCTCATTCTTGCAATCTTTTCCTCTGATCAAATCTAGAAAAGATCCCTGATACCATGTACACAAAGTGTGTACTTTTATTGTTAAGTAATTTTTCTCCCCAAATTTTTGTACTCACTCATCCTTTTTATAAAATTTTCCATAAAGTTATATTGTTTAAAACCTCTAAACCTAAAGAGTTCTACTTAATGGAAATTTCTTAGCTTCTAATTAAATTTCCAAAATATCCTTAAAACTGTTTCTGCTGATTTAAATTCATCTTTCTGTATCAACACTTATATTACTTCTCTGTTATTGTATTTCTTCTGGACCTTGATTCTGATTTAAGAGAGAATAGTTTGTTCCCAATTTCTTTTTGTATGCTTGTTCTCTTCTATAAATCTCCTTTTAAAATTTCTTCTCCATACATATTTTTGGGAAAGGAGCATTAAATTTTTTTCCCTCTTGCAGCAGATGGCAATTAACACAGAGACGTAAAACTGGTAAATGTGCAGAAAATAAGAGATTGCAGTGTACTGGGCTCTAAATAGGACAAACAATATTATACTCTTTCCTCGCAAGACTGAGATTATTGGAGAAGAGAGAGTGGGAAGATTATAAGGTCCAAAAGTGGTGGGTGACTACAAGGAAACCATGTTTTCTAGACACAACAGGACAATTACACATATGAACTCAGAGCATTTGCAAGAGCATGTACAAGACCTGGACAAGCACAAGCTAGACAAAAACCCAGCATAGAGGGGAGAGTTGGGCAAGAAGCACCAGTCCTAGCTGAGGAGCTGCTGGCAATTGATAGCTGCTGAGAGAGGGAGGGTCTGTTTTCTTTTAGAGTGTGATGACAGGTGTTTAACCAGGGTCCAGGGGAAGGACTCCCACCCAAGAGCATCTGGGGAATACAAATTAGCCTTGATAAGCCTTAAAAGAATAATAGAGGGCATGAATAGGGGGAGTATGGAGGTGAGGGTGGTTCTGAGAGGGGATAGGGAATGGGACATGAATATAACCAAAATATATTTTATGAAATTCTCAAAAAATATCAATTTAAAAAAGTTCACCTCCCTGCTGATGGAACAGCTCTCTGTCAGTTATAGAAAGAACTCCAAGCTGGAATTCTCCAGCTACCCAGCCTCCCATGTTTCCATCACTATAATTTCATCCTCATCACTCACAACACTCCAGGAGACTCTGATTATGCCTTCATAGTAGACAATGAGGCCATCTATGACATCTGTTGTATAAACTTCAATATTGAGTGATCAATCTACATTAACCTTAAGTACCTCATTAGTCAAATTTTGTCTTTCATCATTGCATCCCTGAGATTTGATAGAACGCTGAATGTTGATCTGACAGAATTCTAAGAAAACCTGGTACCATACCTCCCATGTCTCTGGCTACATATGCTCCTGTCATCTAGGTTAAGAAAGCCTACAATGAGCTGCCTTCTGTAGTAAAACTCACTGATGCCTGCTTTGAGCCAGTCAACCAGATGGTAAAATGTGACCCTCACCATGGTAAGTACATGATGTGCTGCCTGTTGTACCATTGGGATATGGTTCCCAAAGATGTCAATGCTGCCATTGCCACCATCAGGATCAAGGACAGCATCCAATTTGCGGAATGGTGCTCCAAAGGCTTAAAGGTTGGCATTAATTACCACATCCCATTGGGATACCTGGTGGCGATCTGGCCAAGGTAAAGCAAGCTGTGTGCATGCTGAGCAACACCATAGCCATTGCTGAGGCCCGGGCCCACAAACACGACAAGTTTGGCCTGGTGTATGCCAAGTATGCATCTGTGTGCTGGTATGTGGGTGAAAGCATGGAGGAAGGGGAGTTCTCTGAGGCCCATGAGGACATGGCTGCCCTAGCTAGAGAAGGATTATGGGGAGGTTGATGTGGATTCTGTTGAAGGAGAGGGTGAGGAAGAAAGAGAAGAATACTAATCCTTTCAGCCCTTTGCATGTCAAAGTCCCAGAACATCAGTTTCAGCATTATCTGACAGACATCAGTTTTCTGATTAGGTTAGCATCTGTCTGTGATCATGTCTGTCTTTTCCATGTGAACCTGTAAGGCTTTCCACTGATGTGTCAAAGTGAAGACTTTAAGAAAAAAAGAAAAAGAACAGCAACAAAAAACTTCCTTTATTATTTTTGAAATTCAACTGACCCAGTGTATCAAAGGTCAAGTTCAAACATTATTACGTAGAGCAACGTACATATAGAATATCCTGAAAGACTGAAATATATTACATCAGTCTGAAAAAATTTAATCATTTTAAAACAAAATAATGAGTTGGTGCTATAGCATTATAATATAGAAATAAGCAAAAGTAGCATGTTTAAAAAATCTTTGGATGTCGGCAGCTTTCAAGTGAAATAAAATGTTCAGAAAGTTACTTTGATATGGTCAAGCATTAAAAATTACAGAAGTATATATTTCCATCAACTTCCACATTACAAAGAATTTATTAGCATATCTAGTGTGATGGCTGTAATTTCAAAAAAAAATCAGAGAAAACAGGAAATCCATCTTGAAAAGAACAGTAAAATTACTGATGGAAAATGTGTTTTATCAACAAAAATTAAAGATTTTAAGAACTAGAGAAGGTTAATGGGTTTGCTCCAGTCTTTAAGTAAATGCAATACATTTGATCAAAACAATATGAGCTATGCTTTTATGAGACTACTCTCTATTTTACTCAGAGGAAAGGAGAGTAACAGATGTACTTAAGTTAAAAGAGATACATAGAGTGGACATAAAAGTTTATATTAATACTAAACTCTGTTTGCATTACATAACAAAACTTGCAGTTTAAAACTTCTAATGGCCCTCTATTACTGTGTTTTATCATGACTCCTGCTATTGAAAGACTTCTCAAATTTGGCCCTAACCTAACTATACACCCATTAATTTTAGGATTCCCCTATGTACTGTAACTCATTTTATCAGTTCTCCAAACTGACTCATTGGTAAAAAATCCAGGCTAGCTCCTTTTCCATTACTTTTATTTATGTCATTGCTTTTCATGTGGATGTCCTCCCTCCTTCAAAGCCTAGTTCAAATTTGACCTCTTTTATAAAGGTATCTCCAACCAAATCTCCTCTGAATTAATTGGGCAATTTCAATCCAGGTCTCATAATTTAGCACTTAAATATAGCTTGTAAAGTTGTGTTTCCAGAGAAGGTAAAGTAACAGAAATTTGATTCATGTTACCTCCTGAAATACCTTAAAAATTAAAAAACAAACTATATGAAAAACACACCTCTCAAAGATCAAAAACCCAGCATCTGTGAAAAATGAGAGACAAATTATTTGAACATATAATTGTCACATTACACTGCCTAGAGATACAGTAGTGAGAACCCAGACAAAACTCAGTCTGAGATGACCAAGGCAGCTAGCTTTATAGAGCAAAATATAAGGAAAAGCTGCCCAGAGAGGGGAATCCCTGCAAATACGCAAGTGGGAAATGAGCAGCAAATTTAACAGCGAAGAGCTACCCATTTGCAAAAGGAAAAAACTATCAGGTTCACAAAGGACTGCAATGAGTTCCTATCCAAACTCTAGGAGTAGAAATCTTATAATGCTGTGGCCTTAGAGCATATGAAACGATTTTGCGTTAGTATTGACAAGTTTGCTCTAGAATAAATACTGCTCTGGTATAACTCTTCAAGTCTTTGCTCCAGTGGATGAGCTCACACCAAAGGTCATCTGGGGACACAAACAACTTGAGAGGCCTTAATATATAGGACAGAATGAATAAAATCTGGTAGGGGGGGCTTTGGGAGTAAAGATATGGGAGAGGGTCTAAATATGATTAAAAATAATTGTATAAAATGCACAAAAATTATATACATATATGGTGGTACTTAGGTCACCATACAACTGCAAGTAGTCATCCAGCAACAGGCTCTTCCAAAGCAGTGGGCAGGGGGATGGGAGATGCTTAAAATTTCAAGGACAGGAAAGCTTCCTTTTTGATCACTGAATGTGTGATACCTGTGAGGTAAATTCCCACACATTGTTTTCCTCTATATTCTGGATCAAGGCATGGGTGTAATCGTGGTAAGTGTGTAGTACAGCAGGGGCTGTAGCTTCGGCTTTCAGGTCAAAAGAGAGCCTTGGTAAGTAGAAAGTTTGGGGAATGTGGTCAAGGTAAAGGAGTATGGGCAAAAGACACCACAAGGATTCACACAGTGAAACATTGTTCAACAAGAAAAAAAGAAATTAGTGATATACATAACAATGTGAATGGACCTAAAAGATTAGAGGATGCAAAAGAAGCTACTCTCAAAATCTTATAGACTGAATTATATATACATATATTTTTTTCAAAACACCAAAAACATAGTGACATAAAACAGATTAGTAAAATTCTGTGACATTATAAAACTTGTCAAGTTATAGCCTCTTAAACAAATGAATAACATGGTATGTGAATTTTATCTCTATAACATTGCTGTTTAAAAAATGAAGGTTCCTGCAAGCATATGATACAATGAATTATCACAGGATTGAGGTAAAAAAATAAATAAATATATTGTCAACCTGGGATAATAGGAAGAAGTTTAAAAACTGAAGGCTTTCATAAGAAGTAAACACAGACATAGTAGGAGTCAAGGAGTGAGGGAAATGAAATTATCCTTGATTTTAATAATTATTACTTAAGCTAACCCTGGGTAATCTTTCTTATTTTGGTACAAGTAATTTGTACTGCTAACTCCACCATGGAGTCTCCTAGGATTTGTCCCAGGTTCTAGGAACCCAAGCTGATTCCACATCAAACGTCCTTCTAGGTACTTTCCTTGACAGCCTAATTTGTTACAGCCTATTTAATAAAAATGACTAATCTTCTGGGGCCACTCAGGCCAACCAGATGGATACCTTATTTGCTATACCTATCACTTCTGATCAGCCTCCATTTTCTCTAACATACTCTCTGTTTATCTTGGGTAGAAGAAAAAGAATGAGTATTTATCATATATCATTTTCATAAATTGTGAGATTTAATCTTCATATATTTCACTTAGATTACAAATAGAAGAAACTGGTCCAGAAAGGATAAGTGATTTTCCCAAAGTCATATAACTAGCTAGTGAGTGATAGAATTAGAATGCTAGTTGGAACTGAACACCAAGTTATTCTCACCACAATTAGGAAATGTGTAATCATTCAGGGTGAGACTACTTAAACAGTTGCTCCCCGCCCCCCTCCCCCCCCCCGCTGTGGATCTTTTCCTAGACCATACATACTCTGATGCCTTTTCATGCTAGAGTTTGTGTTACTGTTAATTTTAAAACAATGATAAAATTTACATAGTAAACACATCTCTGGCTTATTCTCTTGAGAATCATACATCGAAAAATTAGACAATAAAAGAGTCCCTGTTAGCACCTGACCTTAAAAAATTCTGTTTGTGTGAACATAATTTTTAATAGACTTTAAAATAGTGCGCATAAGATTTTTAACAGCCATGTAAGAGTGGGAATGCTATACTGCTACAGAATATATAATAATGTGAAAAATCTCTTGCAGAAAGCATATACTCAAGGAACACAAACTTTCAAGTCAGTTTCATATCAATATTGTTTGTGTGAACATAATTTTTAATAGACTTTAAAATAGTGCGCATAAGATTTTTAACAGCCATGTAAGAGTGGGAATGCTATACTGCTACAGAATATATAATAATGTGAAAAATCTCTTGCAGAAAGCATATACTCAAGGAACACAAACTTTCAAGTCAGTTTCATATCAATATTCTTACCATTAGCCTGGACTCTTTTATTGTC
>NW_008330298.1:2151644-2181097 GCF_000622305.1 Nannospalax galili
CTGCTACCGAATATATAATAATGTGAAAAATCTCTTGCAGAAAGCATATACTCAAGGAACACAAACTTTCAAGTCAGTTTCATATCAATATTCTTACCATTAGCCTGGACTAATGATCCAAAGAATGACAGAGCTAAGAGATCTAAAACCAAGCTAATATCACACTTCTATTTCTAAAATACCTACTCCCCATTCTATTTTTTACATTGCATAGTTTATACATGAAAATATGTTCATTGTAAAAATTTAAGAGTGAGATTATATACACCAAAAATTTCATTTACTACTCTCCCCAAGGTTTCCAGAACTTTAGCTATGCACTCACAATCACATGACTGTGGATTTCCTCAAAAATAGGTCTATATATCGCATTACTATATTATTATATAGCTTTATTGAGATATAATTTTTAAAACTATACAAGTACACTCATTAAATATTTTTTATTATTTTTTATGTATATATGTGTATTGCCTCATGTATGTAAGTGCACCCATGTCATGCACTGCCTGAGGAGGTTAGAAGAGGGTGTTGGATCCCCTGGAACCAGAGTTATGGACAGCTGTTAGCCACCATCTGGGTGCTGGGATTTAAACCTGGGTCCTCTGCAAGAGCAGGGAGTGCTTTAATCGCTGATCGCTCCAGCCCCACAGTTCCCTCATTTAAAGTGTAAAAGGTCAACAGTTTTAGTAAATTTATGCATATGACCTACCACTGCCAGAGTTAATTTTAGATAATTGTTATCACCTCAAAAAAGAATGCTTTGTATCCTTCAGGTATCATACTCTCATATCCTCTCAATTTATTCAAATGAAAATAATACTAATCTGCTTTGTATTTCTGTAGATTTCCATATTATAGATATTTCATAAAAATGAAATCATCAAAGTCTTGGCAGGGTGAGCCATTCCTGCCTTCTCAGCTCTCAGTCCAGCCCTGAACTCTATCCCTGATATTCCCTAGCACACTACCATTTTTATTCTCAGACTTCCTTGGGTCAAGGGGATCCTGTCCCATTCTGGGTATGCATGTCCCTCCAGCCTTGGCAGGGAGAGTCACTCTCTGCCATCTCAGATCTCAGTCCAGCCTATATCTCGAGGATCCTTCCCTCCCGTAGATTGGTGATCCTAAACTCAGTCCCTGAGACCTCCCTGACCCAACATCTGTAATCTGTGTGCCCCAAACCTGCCAATCCCCATACTAACCTATGGGCCAATCTGTCCACCTAGCAACTCTGATCTCACTCTCCTGATCCAGGACTCTGTGAAGTCAATCCTAGACTCTCACTTTAAAAGTTATACCTATCGCTAGCTTGAGACCACTTCTTTCACCCCAATTGTTTATCAACCTTAAGGTGACCCCCAAACAGAACATCAAGCACTGCTCAGCTGGGCCATAACTTTACATGTTGGGGAAACAACAAACAAGATACAAAGAAACATTCAACAAGGATGAAATCACTTACCCATACCAAGACAGGGCACCCCACAAGTACAGATGCCTAGGTCTCAGCGAAAATTTTGAAACACAATATCCAACATAATATGGCTGCTACAGAAATTTACAGCCCCACTGTAATGCTTCCTGAGAATGGCAACCAAATGGATAGTGCAGAAATTAATGTTTTCTGAGAATGACAACCAAGTGGATGCACAAGACAATGACTTCAAAATATCAATTATAAATATGTTCAAGGAACTCAAGGAGGATATGAATAAAAAACAGAATGAAGACTCTTAAAACATAAACAGTCTGAATGAAATAACTAAAACAATTCAAAACATGAAATTAAAATTCAATAAAGACAGACTCTGAAGAAAAGCCAATCCGAAATAGAACTTAAAATTAAAAACTCAGGAACTCAAACAAAAAAAACTTAGAGGAAGAAAAAAAGGAAGCAGAGGAAATATAACAGAGAATATCAGATCTTGAAGACTAGGTTAAGGAAATGTATCGCTCAATCAAAGAAAATGTCAAATCTAAAATAATCCAGGCATGGAATATGCAAGACCCCTGGTACACTGTAAAAATGAACAAACCTATGAATCGTAGGCATCAAGAAAGGAGAAGCAGCCCAGGCCAAAGATGCAGAAATTATTTTTAATAAAATCATAGAAGAAAATTTCCCAAACCTAGGGAAAGAGCTACCTATCAAGGTATAAGACACAGAACACCAAGTAGACAGGTCCAGAAAAAGAAACTCCCCACATCATATAATAATCAAAACACTGAACATACAGGACAAAGAAAAGATACTGAAAGCTGTGAGAGAGAAAGATCAAGTCACATATAAAAGCAGGTAGAACACAAATTCCAGCCCAGAGTACTGCATGCAGCAACCTATCAGTTGTTACTGAAGGAGAAAGAAATCTTTCCATGATAAAACAAACTTAAGGAATTTATGTTCACAAAACCAGATCTACAGATAATACTCAATGGAATACTTCAGTCAAAAGAGAAGATTAAGCACTTTTAAGTGGGCACAAAGAATAAATAAATTATTCCAGAACTTTATGACATTGAAGAAATAAATTGAAGAAAATACCAGAAGATGAAAAGACCTCTGATATTCATGGATAAGTATGATTTATATTGGGAAAATGGCCACCCTACCAAAAGCATTGTAAAAATTCAATGCAATACTCATTAAAATTACAACACAATTCTTCAAAGAAATTGAAGAAATAATATCAAATATCATATGAAGCACAAAACATCCAAGATAGTAAAAATAATCCTAAACAATAAAAGAACTTCTGGAGGCATTATAATCCCCAATCTCAAATTATACTACAGAGCTGTAATAATAAAAACAGCATGGTCATGACATAAAAACACGACACCTTCAACAGTGGAATACAATTGAGGACACAGGAAAGGACTTTTTGAATAGGACTCTTATAGTGTAGTCATTAGGTCCAACAACTGACAATTGAAACTAAAATGTTTCTGTACATCAAAGGACATCATCATTCAAGTGAAGAGGCAACTTATAGAATGGAAAAAAAATCTTAACCAGATATACTTCTCACAGAGGGTTAGTATCAAGAATATACAAAGACTCAAACCTAAACATCAAAAAAAAATTAAAGTTGGGTAAGGAGCTCTCTAATATGTTTTAAAATGTTCAACATGTTTAATCATTGAGGAAATGCATATTAAAACCACTTTGAGATTTAATCTTACCCCACTCAGATAGCCAAGATTCAAAAAACAAAGACAAATGTTTTAGAGGATGTGGAAAAAAGAGAACTCTTATCCACTGCCAGTGACAGTGCAAACTGGTGTAGCCATTATGAAAATTTGATTCCACAAAAAGCTTGAAATTGATCTACCATATGAATCAATCATACCATTTTTGGCCACATATCCAAAAGGCTCTATATCCTCCTACAGAAATACCTGTTCAACCAGGTTCATTGCTGCCTTTTTCATAATAGCCAAAAATGGAAACAAGCTAGATGTCCATCAACTAATGAATGGATAATGAAGTTGTGGTACATATATATAATGGAATATTCTTCACTCTTAAAAAAAAACCAAAATTAAGAAATTCACAGGTAAATAGTTGGACCTGGAAACAATCATTCTGAGTGAGGTAACCCAGAACCAGAAAGACAAATGTTACAAGCTCTCTCCCATAGCTGGACCTTAGCTTTGAAACCTTAGATGTGCATGTTTTTTGAAAATCAAAAGAGGTCCAGAAACTCATAAATGGCCATGGGTTGGGAGAGGGACTTCTTAGAAAGGGAGGTAAAATGCAGTGATATGAGGGGGAAATTGGAATCATTAGAGCAGGAAGTGTTAAACAGAGGGGGAATCAATAGGCAGGGCAGAGGAGAGAGTTTTTTTGGGGGGGATAACTAACAGGAAAGTTCTTTAGAAAAAGCCATATGGAAACCTATCACTATATAAGCTTCTTAAAGTATATACATGTGCGCTATAAAAAGAGATTTAAAGAAGTTACCCTATGGGGCTGGAGAGATGGATCAGCAGCTAAGAGCACTGGTTGCTCTTTCAGAGGACCCAGGTTCAATTCCCAGCACCCCCATGGCAGCTAACAACTATCTGTAACTCCAATTCCAGGGGAATTGGATGCCCTCTTCTGATCTCCACGGGAACTGCATAACGTGGGTGCACTCACATACATGCAGGCAATATACATCAAATAAAAATAATAAATATTTAAAAAATAAGTTACCCTATAACAGGAAGACACTGCCCCTTCTAGACACTGTAGACTAAAAAAAACAACAACAAAAACCTCAATGCCAGGAATGGACTCCCTCTCTATAACCTATTGAGCAGGGTTCCCATGGAACCTCAAACAATATTGACATTACCCCTGCTCTTGGTTACCCATCAGAATTGGATGGCAAGACCCTATTGCTGAAGATGCCGCATACATGAGCTCTAAAACAAACAGGGAGAAATCGCTGATTTCAGAGCCTCATCTCCACTGCCTAGGATTCATTGTGCTGGAAGGTGGTATGCAAGCTACCAGAAGGAAAAAAAGTTATCCAGTTGGGAATCCTGTGAACTACAACAACCAGCCTAGCAAGATATACTCACCAGTGCCATAATGACATGAATATGAAGGCAACCAACTACTCCCTACGTGGATTTAAGGCCCAGTTCATAGGATGAAGCCAATACCTGACATCTGAGGCAAGACAGGTCACAGGACATAGGGAAGAGCCTAATAATAGTTTTCTACTAAGTAGTTATTTAATTAAACTGATTCATAATAACTTATTTTTATGCCCACAGATTAATGCATCTCTCAACTCTCACCAAAAATTTTTCTTATGCAGCAGATGGTCATTAATACAGAAACCCAGAACTGGCCAATATGAAGAGATCAAGAGACTACAGAGTGCTTTTTCCTGCATAGGACACCTATATCAAACTTCTTCCACCCAAGACTCAGGGATCATTGCAGCAGAGGGGGTAGAAAGGTCGTAAGAGTCAGGGATGGTGGGTGACCACAGGGAAACAGAGTCTTTCAGACTTCTGGGAACTTGCTCATATGAACTTACAGTAATGGTGACAGCATGCACAAGTCCCATATAAGTTCGAATCAGACAAAAATCCAGCACAGACATGGGGAAGTAGGTAAGAAACACCAAACACAACCCAAGGAACTTTCGGCAACCCATGGCTGCTGGGAAGGGGAGAGACAATCTCTTTCAAGGATTGAACTCGGTAGGTTAACCAGGCCCCAGTGGATGGGCCCAGACTGAAGGATATTTGAGGATACAATTAGACGAGTCTAATTGTATATATATATATAACACAATATATTAAATTGGGCATAGGACAATAAGGGTAGGTGCAGATAGGGTAGGAGATTTAAATGCCATTAAATCATATTGCATGAAAATCACAAAAATTCAATAAGAAATGTTAAAAAAAAATGAAGTCATGGGGAGCTGGATAGATGGCTCAGTGGTTAAGAGCATTGACTGTTTTTGCAGAGGACCCAGGTTAAATTCCAGCACCCACATGGCAGCTAATGACCATCTGTAACTCCAGTTCCAGGGAATCCAACACCTTCTTCTGATCTCCACAGGCACTGCTCAATATGCATGCACTTACACACATGCAGGCAATACACTCATACGCATTAAAAATAAAATAAATAAAATATTTTTTTAAAAAATGAAATCATGGAACTTGTGGAACATTCTGATTAAATTCTTGCATGTCAGAATGTTTTTAGACTCATTAATACAGCAGCATATAGTATATATTTTACTTTTTAAATACAGTGGAATTACCTTCCATTGTGCAGACATACATTTTCCTTCTTATTTCATTCTTCCATTTAATATTATATTCTTTCAATTCAACATAGAGATTTACTGCATTTTTTTGTTTGGTTATTTGTTTTGAAACAGGATCTTATTCTGTAGTCCATCCTAGCCTGGAACTCGCTATGTAGTCCAAGCTGGCCTTAAACTTCCAGTAATCCTCCTGCCTCAGCCTCCTAAGTGTTGGGATTACTGGCATGAATCATGGCACTCAGCTTATTGCAGTCTTTATGGTGAATATACAACACTAGATAGTTTTACGCAAATTAATTTATAAATTTATATAGTCATTTTACTGCTGCTGGATATTTGAGCTATTTCCAGTGTCTTCTCTCTGTAACAAGGATTTATAATTTATTCATCTATTTATCTATCTGCCTACCTAGCTATGGAGAAAAGAGTCTATTTTTGTTGGTGTAAGAAGATCCTTGTCTCTAGAATGATGATGTAGATATATATCTGGCCTTCAATAAGTTCCATAGTTTCCTTATCTGAAAATCCAACCACCTTGGATAAAAAGCATAGTTAACCCTACGCTAAGATGGTACATTCATTCTTGTCATTTATTGTTAAACAACAGAGTATAGCACTTATTTACACAGCATCTACACTGTATTAAGTAAATAATCTATAGATGACTTTAAGTATGCAAGGAGGTATATGTAGGTCATATGGAAATACTATACCATTTTATGTAAAGAATTTCAGCAGATTTTGGTACCTGTGGAGTATCCTGGAATCAATCTTCTGTGGATACTGAGGGAAGACTTTATATTCTCTTTATCAAAGCACACTTGAGCTCTCTCTAGAAATGTAAATTACTGGATCCTATCCCAGAAAATCTGATTCAGGAAATCTGGCTGGCGGGGAGGGTGTCACTGCTCAGTTTTAACAAGCCCTTCTGGTGATCCTGATATGCACTAAAAATCGAGAATCACTTATATGAACTACAGTGGCTGCCATTATTTGCTTTAAAGTTTTAAAATTAGCAGATCCATAGTAATTAGTCTGAACACATAAACAAGCATGCATCAGGCATGAGCATAGTAAGGATGCCTGGTTATTTCCATTATTTTAGTTTTTTTCTTTAGTATAAAGCACATTAATGTAGTAAAACTTTGCTTCCTCTCACACTTTTCCTATCTTCTTCTATCTCCTTAATTCTTTCTTTTCTTCTCTCATAGGTGGGAGAAAAACCCAACAAATTATTCTATATATACAGTATCAGGATGCCAGGATGCCAAAAGAAGGAAGTCTTTTCCTTCCTGATGACTCCCATAGGACAATGAACTTAGGAACTCACCTCCCAGGACTTACAGATTGGAACTCAAAGGCAATATGGAGATGTCCTAATCAAAAGTCACATTTAAAGATAAGAGAAATGAAGCCAGAGACATTACATTAAACAGCAAGACCACATAATAACTATCACTTTCATCTCTCATTATAATATATACTACCTCCTTGTAATGGTTGTTGACTAGAGATATTCATGAAATTCATCTAGAGAGAATTCATTTTAACAAATTTAGAAAGAAATGTTTTCCTTATCTTACTAAGCAGAAAAGACAGACACAACTTACCTATCTAGAAGGCACCAATGGACATCTAGAATTATACTGCCCTCTAATTCATCAATGACCCTAAAAGTCAGTGAACTTTCACAAAGTTCAGAAGTACTCAGACTATCAATGCCTATGCAAAATAGCTCCAGATCACTGTACTTTGTGTTCTATTGACTTTTCCCCCTCCTTTCATGTTAGCAATTAAGTCTAACATCTATAAGTGGGACTGCATCCAGTAGCCTTCTTCTACACTCACAGATCTACTATTACCAATGAGAGTTGAAGCACCAAATGAATATATTATTTATCATTATGACAGAGATGCTAATAGAACAGATAAGGAACTAGGATATTTTGCATAGGATCCTTGTGACATACTTTGATTACTATGTAATAAAGAGTAAATTTTGTCATCTAGGATATTCTTTAAGAAGATGATATGCTAGCAAAACACTCTTTATACAAATCAAGAAGGAACTTTGGGAATTATTGTAAACTTGCAAAGGTATGCACTCTTTCATCATGATTTTGGGGGCTGGAGAGATGGCTCAATGGTTAAGAGCAATTGTTTCTCTTCCAAGTTCAATTCCCAACAGTTACATCAGGCAGCTAGCTCACCAGCTGCCTGTAACTCCAGCTCCTGGAGAATCCAATGCCTCTGGCCTCTGCAGGTACCTGGACTCAGGTGCACATACCCACATACAGATATATACATATAAATAATTAAAAATAAAATCTTAATAAAATATTTCTCCATTGGTTGGTTTTTAAATTTGTTTTTCTAGGTAACAAATTTTATTTTAGTGCAGTTCTATGTTAACAATAACAGCTGAATGGAAAATATAGAAATTCAACATCAACCCTCCAGTCCCTGTACCTATACCTTCACAGTCTCCCCTACTATTGATATCCTGCACCCAAAATCATAGAAAACTTTATAACTACAAAAATATTGCCAAAGGAACAGTTGAGCTTACCTGTAACACCACAGAACTGTGGGTATTGCTGGTAAAGATGCGTGTGGTTCCTGCCTTGGAAGACTGTAAATGGGAAGAGAGACCCATTTCACTGCTTCCAAGGGACAATTTCATGTGTTGGTCTTCCTCTTCCACAAGAGATCTGAAATTTTTTAAAAACAGAAGGAAAGGAAAGTTAAAATGTGCATAATTCACAATAATGAGATTATTTAAAAAATAATCAGCCACAGTTGCCAGTCACCTCACTGTGGAACACATGGTCTGTTTCACTGTAAAATGTAAAATACTTTTAGAGAACAAAAGACAAAGACAAGAACAGAGAAATCAACTAGAAGTTGGTTTTTATAGGAATGACTTTTACATTATGAACATAATCTGGACTAAGGACTTTCACCTAATACCTAATCTTGTAACAAAAAAAGTACTGTTTATAATGTAAACGAGCATAGTGAGCCAAGAACCCCTGTTTTTATCTGGGCACTTGACCACACTGAAGACAATGAATGACTGTAGGTGTGCTTAATTAACATATCAAAGCACTGAAAGCAGTGCTATTCACCTTGCAAACAATGAGAATGGAGAAGTCTGCCTGAAATATTCTAGACCTAGAGATCAAAGGGCAAGTTTCTCTGATAAGGGTAGATCCTAGCTTCTACATCCTAATTGATGCTGGAAAAACTGCTTCAATAAAAGAGAGTGAAGCCTCTCTTGAAAGCACATCTGAAGGAACAGGTTGTTCTCAGAGTTAGGGTCCACTCTTGGCCTTAAAACTAAAGCAAAGAGTCAGGCTACTTCCTCAGGTATAATTGCAATGTGGTTTAGTAACGCCACAGTTTTCAGCTATAGTTGGTCACAAGAAATTTTTATGGCCAAAATATTTGTATTGGATATTTTGCTATTCAGATAAAAGTGTCATCAAATTGTGTTATTCACAGTTTAAATTAAATTTGGAACATCTAATGGTAGAAAGAAAAAACTAATAACTGATTTATTGAATCATTACTCTACATCAGGTACTTGTCAAGAATTTTTTTGGTCTGGGCCCCAATAAAATATTTTTTAATTAATTAACCAATTAATTTTATTTTTCCTTTTTCATTGAATTTTTGCAAATTTCAAACAATTAATTTTGATCATATTTATATCCCTTCCGCTACACCCCTCTCTTACCACCCCCAACCAATTTCATATACTGTTATTTGTGTGTGTGTGCACGCGTGCGCACGTGCATGATCCTATGGAGATATTTTGTGTCCCCAGATGGTCTCTGGTGTGGATCCATTCACTGGAGCCTGGTTAACCTACCAAGAGCCACAGTCTTAAGAGACTGACTCTCCCCTTTCCAGAAGCCATCAGTTGCCAATAGTTCCTCAGGTATGATTTCTGACCCACTTCTTCATATCTATTCTGGAATTTTGTCTGATAGATATAAGGTCTACGAACATGTGGCTAGAGAGGCCACAGGTCATAGGAAAGAGTTGAATAATATTATTCTGCTAAACAGATATAGTATTAAAGCGACGCCTAATGAATTGATATATAAATATACCTATATATAGATTATGTAATCTATATATAACATATACATATATATGCATCTCTCAATTCTCAACAGAGAAGCTCCCTTATGTAGCACATTGGTGGTCAACATGCAGAAAATAAGAGACTACAATAACTATCCCTGAATTGGACACCTATATCAAACTTCTGCCTCCAAAGGTTCATTGATCATGGTGGAAGAGGTGACAGAAAGATTGTAAGAACCAGAGGTGGTGGATGACCACAAGGAAATAATTTTCCAGACAGCTGGGAAATTACTCATATGAACTCAAATAAATGGTTGACAACATGCACAACTACTGCTTACTCAGAATTTCTCTCTCTCTCTCTTTCTCTCTCTCTCTCCCTCTCTCTCTCCTCTCTCTCTCTCTCACTCAATATTTAAGACAATGCAATGCAAAAGATACTACTATTATCTCCTTTTTATTAAGGGAAACAAAGGAAGTGTTCGAAATTGCTTACTTACGTTTACAACATTATTAAAGTGAGTAGGTCAAGATTTGAATTTAAGTCTAGTTTATCCTAACTCTGATGCAATCATGTTAATAAAACTCAAAAAATATCAATTTATTAATTTAGCACTTCATTTTTTCTGTTACTAGTAACAGTTCTAGTCAACTCTAACCAAGCAAATTTTACACATTAAGTAATGTATTTTTTACTCAATTTGCAATTGCTTAAATAGCTATACTCTGTTATTTCCATCTTTTCAAAGACGTGAATAACATTAAGTCATTAAAATATAACTCTATACATATTGAAACAATAGTTTATCAGGGGCTATAAGAAAAGATGACAGAACCTGGAGTCATGAAGTCACTTAATTACTGCAGAATATAACAAAACACATGATAGTTAAATGGCTTCCCTTAGGTTATACTAAAAATTGACCAACCAGGACAGACCTGTCATTATTTCTTACAAGAAGCCTTTTTGTATCTTTAATGATACATGACTGAAGTTGCTTCTGGAAGATGTCCCTAAGAGCAGGGAACCCTTGGCTCTGAATTGGTTTGTTTGGGGCATTCATGATATACACTAAGTGGACATTAGGAGAAGAATCAATTTAAGTGTTCTCCATTTTCCTACTTATCTATAGTTTCATGACTTTCAAATTAATTGATTTCTTAACTTTACCATCCAATATAATAAAGATTTCACCCTTTTCATATAATACCTATAACCTCACTTGATGAGTTTTAACAAGAATTTTAAGACTGCAGCATAATTTGTATATAACAATCCTGCTGAGTACTGACACCAATCAGGAGGCTTTAAATCCTGCACTAATTAGCAAAAATTCTGGCCTTAAGGGTGATATCAGTTCTTCTTAATGATATTAGAGCCTTAGCATAATGAAAAATGAATTAATAATATATAACTATGTTTTACTCATCTCTCATATATGTTTAATAGATAATAATTCAAGTACAATTTTGATAAGCATAAAAGAAAATGAACATAGTCTTCCACTAGTTCTTCAGAATAGCTTTATAAAGAATTTTATATATGCATATATATTATATACATGGCATATACAATACTCATATACATTTTTGTAAACAAGCATCTAAATTTAGAGAAACAATTGGAAATCAGAACTGGATGATGAGTAGTTACTTCTAATCAGAAAATCTCTATTCAACCAAAATTATTTTAATAGGGAATTGAAACAGACTGTGCTATTAATTTCTGTATTCTCTACACATAGCCTAGCATGAGAGGCTTAATTTATGTCCTCTGACTGAATACAGAATCTCATTTCCGCAGATCATTCCAAAGACATTTCTTTAACACAAGGTGCTTAAATGACCATCAATTATCATTTTTATAAAACTGTAGATGCAACAAAGAGTAAAGCAGCAGCTTCATTGGCCTTATGACATACCTTGAAAATTGCTTGTTTTAAATAAACTACAGATAACAACTTGTTTATTTGTCATTTGTCTCTTTCTCTTAAAATGGAGAAGCTGAATGTGAAAAAGGCGGCCCTTTCTTGTAAATAGGATATGGCTGACTTTCTAATTAATTACTTCAAAAGCTGAAGAAGCCTTTACTGAAGTCATCTTTCTCATACTTTTTATCAGTATTGCTTGACTCATTAACATTCAAAACACTCCCTGTTATTTCTGCATCAGTAAAGGCACATGTCATGTCAATCTTTGAGATTCAATAACCCCTTCCATCTTCTTTTCATTATGTTTATTGACTGCACGTGAAGAGCTTTGTTCTTCAACACTGCAAGGAGGTGGAACATTTCTGCAAACCCCAGGCCACAATTACATCATGTAATGCTAAAAAGATTGATTATCTGAGGAATTCCAAGAAGAAAAAACACTTTCTTAAAAATATTTATTTTCCAAGTCATATAGTTAAAAGCAATATACATGGCAGTAGTTGTCAAAGGGCTGAGGAGAGGAAGGAATTTTGCTTCTAATCCCTAGATTACCACCCCCCACACACACACATATACACTTTGACAATGTCTGGAGACATTTTTCATTGTAGCAACTAGGGGAGGGGCATGCAATTTCTGTCATCTCTTGGGATGCTGCTAAACATTCTACAGTACACAAGACAGTTCTGTATGCCAAATACATTCTCAGGCAAAAATGTCAACACTGCTAAGTTTGAGAAACCCTGGTACAGAGGGGCTGACTTCCTCATGAAATGGTTGTTCAGCAATATCATGTTTTAAATGTTTTTTCAATCATCTGCTTAACTTCATGAAGTAATATTAGAAGTGCAAAAACACAGTGGGGGTTTTTAATTAGTATTAACTCTTCCAATGCTACCCAACAGAATACCTCAGATCTCACTCCTTTCACTTTGAAAATTCAAGTGTTTACAATAGATCAGTATATAATAGCTCTGAGATTTGTAAGACAACTGTACAGAAAATATTGTTTTATATTTCATATACAAGTAATGATTACTTAATTCTGCTAAAAACAATAGTTTTCTGGACCACAATTACATACTATATTACAATCTGTCAGATCTTGTCCAAATAGCCCCATTTCATAAATACTTCAATTATTCAGAAGAGAATGTATTCATCAATTTTTTCTAAAACTTAAACCTTTCTGCTATAACATTATAGGCTACATATTGCTGCCAAGCTAACCCTGGCTATTAGACACATCTACACATCTTATTTTCAAAACAAGGACCAGCCACTGAACAACAACAAAAAAATCAACCTTTTACAAAATATGCATGAACCAGCCAACTGTGCTTGTTCAAGGAAAATAATTTTGAAGAGTATTAGTCTAAAGATAGAGGTAGTATCAAATCATTTTACTAAAAGCACTGCAAACATGGTTCCAGCTGAACATACCAACCCTATGGCACTTACTTGCACAGTTGTTTGAAGTAAAATGAAAGAAGTCTAATAATTTGCCATTATGCTAACAAAGTGAGGCCAACAAATGCAATCGTGCCTCAAATTTCTCAGATTTTACAACTACCCCCAAGGAAAACACATGTAAATAAGTAGAAATACAATTAACATGGATGGATGTACAACTAGTTAACAGATGAGAATGATCAATCTCGTCAGTATCCCAGAATATATGAATCAAGACAAAGTCTATCGTTAAACCTATGAATTACCAAAGCAGAGCAGAAGACATACTCTAAAAATCCGTAGTGCAGACATACATGATGTGCCCAGGGCCTACATGGAGCTGTTCAGCCAAATGGATATTTGACAAGGTAATTTCAAAACATACAAGTACTTTTTTATAGCAAATATTATGATAATGAAGATTTGTACACTGCATCTACATCCTAGTAGATGGGCAACCACAAGAGTGCTCTGTGAATCTTGTTAAAATGTTTTCCACACAGAACAATGGCCTCAAACTGCCTCTTGAGCACTCCTCAATCTCCACACCCCAAATACCACTACTTAAGCCAAGAGTTTTGTGCTTGAAAATCAGGTATTACCTTGGTGAATTATAAAATGCACATATCATTTTCTTGGCTTCTATCACTATAGACACAAAATTCACCTCAAATAGAAAGCCAAGTAAGGTAAAACTTCACTATCAAGGAAAATGGAACATTTTAATACTTTTTCTAATTATTATCACAAGAAATTAATGAAACCACATGACTTTTCTTGGTAGAGGAATTATGTATGCCAACTCCTGTACCGGCAGATTAACTTTCATTGTACATCAAATGAAGTGTAACAGACTGATATTGCTAGGAAATATTCATTCTTATACATTCCTCTATCATTTAGAATTTGTAAGAGAAAAAGAATCAAGAAAAGACCTTAAAAATGTAAAGCACATGAACATCTTTACCTTTTATGTATTTGGTTACTAGTTAGTTTCACAGTGCTACTTTTTGCTTGCCATTATTTCCTTTCAGATACTAACCCTCACAATATATTCTAATATTCATTTCACTGCAACAAAACACTGAAGTCTCTTGAGTTAGTGCCAGTTATGACACAAATATTTTAAGTTTCCAGGTTAATAACATCATCATAACCAACAGTTACTGCTACTCGCTTGGAATACAAGAACAGCAACAATAACAACACAAAAATGAGAATGTCTTAAATGGTTTAACAAAACTATAAAGCAAGTCAGTTAATTAAGTCACTGACTCATCCTTTCTACCACGCAGCCCCCAGGAAAATAAAATGCATATGTTTTCCAAACTCACAATTTAAAAAGAAAATCAAGAAAAAGGTTTGCTTCGAAGAAGTACTCTCCCTCTATTTGTTTTTCTGCTCTGAAATACAGAAGTGTCTTGCTAGCAGCAACATTTGTTAAACGAAACATTTCTCATGATAAAGTTGCATGGCAGGTGGAAGAGAAATTTTGCCACCTGTTCTCATACTCATTTGAATTTGAGTGCTAAATCTGTCAAGGTATTTCCTTCCACCTTGAGAAATGAATTAAAAATTTAAGATGATAGAAGCCATTTTCCATTAGTTCTCACATGGATTCAAAGTATGCATTGAATGCTAAAGATATGAATAGCTTTTCTCATCTCCTCCACCTCCCTAACAAAACTGAACAATAAACGAAAGTTTGCTCTCTCTCTCTCTCTCTGTCACTCACTTGCTCACTTGCTTGCTCTCCATTGTGAAAAATGATCAGAAGTGTAAAATAAAAATATAAACCAGGAACAAAATTTCCAGCTTCTGAAGTTAACAACAAAAAAATCTGATATAGTAATTCAACAATGAAGTACTGAAACATCTGTCTACCAACTAAAATGTCATTCACAGTATTATTATATTAGGAAATTACAAAGACCATAGCAGTCTCTATTAATAAAATAAATTAATTGCTGGCAGCTGGGAATGGTGGAGCATGCCTTTAATCCCAGACCCAGTAGGCAGAGGCAGGTGAAATCTCTGTGAACAGGAGGCCAGCCTGTTCTACATAGAGAATGCCAGGCGAGTCAGGGTTATATAGTGAGAGCCTGTCTCAACAAAAACAAAAACAAAAGCAAATTAATTTCTGGCTAAGAAACATATGGGCAATGTTTCTCATTAAGGAGGTGTTTGCTTGAAAGGTTTCAGGAAGAACAAAGCTTTGGTTATTTTATATATTTATGATATAAATATTAAGTATGTTTACTGGAACTGTTTTTACTAACAGAAACCTTCAGCACAGGTAACATTTTATCAAACAGATGTCATCTTTCCAATGCTTTCCTTTCTGCTGTAATAATACAAGTAAGTGTTCACAAATGAGGAAAAATAATCAACGTAATAGGATTATGTTCGAAAATGGTATTGCAAAGTAAACAAAGTATTGTACAGACTTCTTATATGCGTATTTCCATCACATTTAAAATAGATTACATTAATAAATAGCTCTACCCATTTTAACATAGGAATAAGATCATTTACTCAGCACCTGCTGTGTACTAGGCATCATGCCAAACACATTCAAGTATGGTACTTAATCCTCATGACAATCCCATTTTAAAGACGGAACTGAAGCTCAGACAGTTTAAGGTCTCACATACGTCTCACAACTGAATCTAAACCCATGTCTAAATCTAGAGTTCACATTGTTCCCATTACAGGAAGCCTAAAAAAAAGATAAAAGTAGCAGAGAGTAGAGACTGTCAAACAATTCACATTTTCATGCTTATATTATAAATACAAGGAAGGTCTCCATAGACACATTTTGGTAGAGTTGAGTAATTTTCTGATACAATTAATTGCATCTAAAAATCACCTACCTACCTATGGGTATGGGGGAGGAGGATGTTGATAAGACAAGCTGTAAGTGGTTTGGAACAATAATTTCTAATGTTCTATGTTTAGTATAGGATAACTCTGGTTCCCAAGAATTAACTGAAGGCTTCAAAATAGCTTGGAGAAAAGATCTGAATGTTGCCCAAAGAAATGTTCAATGACTGAGGTGACAGATATGCCAATTACTTTGATCTGATTATTACACATTATATACATGTATTGAGATGTCACAGTGGATCCATTAATATGCATAATTACTAATGTGTCATTTGCAAATCAAACAAATATTTTAGTCACATATATATGTCTGTAGTTCCATCTACTTGGAATGCTGAGACAGGAGGACCTCTTAAGCCCAAGAGTTTGAAGGTAGACCTGGCAGCATAGCAAGACCTTTTCCAAAAAAGTCAGTTGGGCTGGAGAGATGGCTCAGCAGTTAAGAGCACTGTTGCCCTTGCAGAGGACCTGAGTTTAATTTCCACTTCCAATACCAAGCGGCTCACAATTGCCTGCAACTCCAGCTCCAAAGCATCTGATGCCCTCTTCTGGCCTCCACAGTCACTGCAGATACACAGATACACATACACAGACACACAGACACACAGACACACACAGAGACAGACACACACAATATAAATGTATATATATAGTATTAAAATATTTTTAAATTAATCAAAGTACTCACTTTTACCATTATACTTCCACAAAAAACAATGCCAATGCTAAAATATACTTGCAAAAACATATGGAATGAAAGAGTAGCATATTCTATATTATAATTCAGATAAAATTTAGGGACAATTTTACTAATATCGAAATTTAAAAGAACATATTTTGAATTCCAATGCTGTCACAATCACAAAAAAATAGCATTATGACACAGATGAGGGAACTGGGATAGACAAATGGAATGACAAATTATACCCTATTAGGTAACCATAACAGTATGAAAGTTAGTTACCCAAACTGAAAAGCATTTGCATTGAACATTTCAATCTTGCCCCTGAAAAACTTAAAATTAATGATTTTGATCTTTATCTACCATATTTTAAAACTTTGTTCTTCCTTCATGTTTTAAATTACCTATACCAATTAAATTACATCAAGTCTCATAATACCTTAATGAAAATTTCTTCTATTTAGAAGCTTGGTTTATATATTTATTTTTATTCTTCACATTTCTTGTAATGTTTTGGTGAAAACAAGATAGGCATATAGGTAGACAGGCAGGTGGATAGGTGAATGGATGAATGTGTGAATGGATTGACCATGGATGATAGCTAGCTAGCTAGATTGATAGACAGAGGAATATATCTTCTCAAGTACAGATAAAATGGTAAGTAGATAAATGAATTAGTGAATGGTCATTTACTTCCTCCCATACAGAAAAACCTCGTGCAGAGCTTCCCATGCTTTAGATAGCCATAAAACTGAGAAACTGCACAAATGATATTGGTGTTGAGAAGATAGCATTATGGAGAAGTTTGTTGTGATAAAGCAGCAAGTGCTCTAATCACCATCCACTGTCACCTTCCCAGTGCATAGAGGAAATAGCTACAATTCATTTTCTAATAGAACATAACTCCTCCAGCAGAACGGTCCACCATACAGCCATTTTCAGGCTTGAGAAGTCTCAGTATAACTGCAGTAGTGAGCTTACTGTCTCTTGCTTCAATCTCACAATGAAAAAAGTGGAATGGACACTCCAAACCCTTCAATGTCAAGATAACGTTCCCTAAAGGAGCTGTACTTTCAGACAATTTGTCAAGCATGGTGCCACTTTACTTCTATTATTTCTTGCTCATAAACTCAAAATGTGATTATTGCACTCTGATACATTTAAATAAAAAAATAAACTATGAACAAGTTGGGTTTCACCTGCCTAAAACTCCACCTTATTGAAAATTCAAACATCGTTATCCAATTTTAAAATTTATTGAGAAAGCAGATTTCATAAACTGAAAGTTAATCACTGAGATAAATCCATTAGGAAAACAGGAGAATCATTGTATTTATTAGTGGCAAGAAATTGCTGAAAACTTCAACAGTTCTGAATTTCCTAATGCTATCCAAATTTAAAAAGTCAGTAATTTATGATCAGGGATCCAAGGAAGGTTTATTTCTGCTTTTTAATGAAGTCTGAAAAATGAAAAGTAAGACTTAAATGTAAATAATCATGCTGTTCTACATTTTCAGAAATATAATTGGCTGGTAAGAGTTTCACTGTGTATTCAAAGCCCATAATAAATACAACAAATCTCAGACTTGATTTTGCAATAGTCTTAGAGGTAAGTCTGATTATTTCAATTAATGTAGACTACTTCAGTATCCAATCAGTGACAGTATTTTTTAAGTCAGGGTGGATAATATAAAATTTCAACCTAATGAGTTTGAAAATCACTTGTTAGCTCTTTCAAACAAAGGAGCTAATAAAGTATTATTAGTCATATTAAAATTATTTGCCCTTAAAGAAGATCAGCTCTCCCCTCATCCAGCAATAATCAGCTGCCAATAGTTCTTAGGCTAAGATTGGGACCTGTCAAGATAAGCTGAGTAGACACAAGTGGACGAACTTGCACTGAGCGATGTCTGGGTACACTTAATTTGACTTGATAGGACTTAATATAAATGACAGAATGCATGAAATTCAGTGGAGGTGCTATGGGGAGGGTGCAGATGGGGTATAAAGACGATTAAGATGTTCTGTATGAAAAACAAACAAATTCAATAAAGTATAAAATAAAATATATATTTGCACACTTTAAAAAATTATTTGCCCCTTTTTGTACTCTGCACCTCATAAGGAAATATACCCATTTCTAGCCATAAGTTAATCTGTGGTAGGATAGGCAAAAAAACCTTCAGTATTATTTGTTGTCCACTCAACTATCTATGAATTCAATGGTCATGTTTTAAGAAAATAATGCCATCTTTGAACCCCCAAACGGTATGTAGCCCGAAAATAATTTTTTCCCCTGGACTTCCTGCCATGGGCCAGCACAGGGCACCCTGGGAAGAAGGGTGGAGCCTAGAGTGGTGAGAGATTGGAATGAAAGGAGGAGGAATTGGTGCCATTTGGGGAAGTGGGGAACAGGGAGTGGGTGAGCCAGCCTGCCTGGACCCCATGAGGTGCCACGGGACCTCACAAGGACCCTGTGGACCCTGCACAGAACTCTATGGGGCGAGTGGGCATGCGGGGATGCGAGACAAGGCAGACCGTGGGCAAAAGTGATATGGAATGCGGTGCAGGGTTGGGCACTGGGTGTTCGTTTCTTTTGTCAGGAGCATGAGAGCCTGAAGAGAACTCAGGCAACAAACTGGCGCAGGGGGCAGGATGGCACTGGAAATGACAAACCTGACAAACCGTGGGAGTTTGGGAAAAGCAAGGGAGCTAATGGCGGCGCTGACATGGATCTTACAATGGATTATAAAATATGTAATTAAAAAGATACAGGCCAGCAGAAGTATGGGCCACAGCTGTGTTGTAAATATAGGGAAACAGCACAGTTATGGGTATGTGAAGATTTGTTAAAGGTTATAGAAAGGCTAGAAAAACTTTCACAATCCTTGGACACCGGCAGAGAACCCAGAGAGTGGCCGTGGCCACTCTGCATAATAAAAGATTTGCCGAAGGCAGGGGAAACTGAAAAGGCTAGGGAGGTACTGGCAGATCCAGTTGCAGAACTTGAGAGAAGAAAAAAAAACTGGATATTTTACCTTGTGTAAGGTTTGAGGACTCTGGAAAAAAAGACAGATAATAATGAAAAAGGAAAAAAAAAACTGGATATTTTACCTTGTGTAAGGTTTGAGGACTCTGGATAAAAAGACAGATAATAATGAAAAAGGAAACGACCTAAAAATAAAAGTAGCTAAAGCTGCCCCTCAGATTCAACCTTTGATGCAAAAAGAAAAAAAGCTAACAGTACTGTAGCTAGGAAACACTCCACACTGGAACTGTTAGAACTAGGAAAAACTTACAAGCAAGCAAGGAAAGAGCCCCTTACCACATGGCTCATGAGGGTATAGGACATGGGAGGAAATAACGTTAGTCTACATCCTTCAGAAGCTTCACAGCTGAGTTATATAACCACCCATCCATCCTTGCAATATAGGCTGTTCAACCTAGGCCAATGCAGTGGTGAACAATCCTTAATGGTCTGGCTGATAGAAGGCATTAAAGATACATGGTCATCACCAAGGGAAACTCCCATAATTAACAGAGCCTGAAGAACTATAAAGGAGGGACAGGCATTCCTGAGAGAACTAGGTATGAGAAAAGCAATGTATGATACCCAGTTCACTGGGCCAGATAAGACTGTGTTCACCAGAGATATAAAGGAAAGCTTAATACAACTGGGACCTCAAGAATGGTATGGAGCTTTAATGGTTTTGCTAAGCCCTTTAATGGGACAGGAACTTTATAAAGTGAGAGAGGCTTTAGCAGATCTAAATGATTTGGACCAGCATGTAAAACGTGTCTGTAGAATAACAAAACATCCTACAAGAGATATAGAAAAGACCAGATAGAAAAAAATGGTCCAAATATGGCAAGAATAATGTCGAGCCCAAAGTCCCAGAGAAAAAAATTGATAGAAAACCAAACTCAGTACTAAGGAGTTTCTGGAAGGCTTTAAAACCAGGACAACAGTTTATAAAAGGCATTCAAAAGATAAAAACTGTCCCAGGGATAGTTAAGTATCCCCAAAGATTGAATAAGGTGCATTTCTCACCTGATAAAGGTTCTACTAGGGATGTAGGAAGTTTTTCCCACCAAGGCCTCCCCCAGCAGGCAGGTACGGTCAATGGAGAGACTACAGATATGGCTACAATCAGGAGGCAGACCCAGGGCCTGCCTGACTCAGGGAACTAACAGGTGCAGCGAGGACAAGAGAAACCCCCTGCCTCCTTAGCCCAGTGCAGGCAACTGGAACCAACAGCTGTAAGTGTATCAAAGATAAAAGAATACAAAGAGACTCCATGCAAGATCCCCAGAATATGGAATCACTCCCAAGGGATAACTAATGATAGTAAAGAACTAATCAAATTAATGCCTCTTACCCATGCTGTTGTACCTAACAAGGATCTATGGAGAAAACAATTAATACAAATGGATAAAACCTTTCCATGCTATGTTAGACCTTGTCTATGATATGATGTTAACCTTACTTTGAGTGTTTTACAGATATGAAACCCATTTGAAAGATACATGAAGAAACAAAGGCCAGCTATAGTCTTATAGCTCTAAGATTCATGGGAGTTTTATGGTTGGATAAGATAAAAACAGATACCTGAAGAAACAAAGGCCAGCTATAGTCTTATATAGCTGTAAGATTCTTGGGAGTTTTATGGTTGGGTAAGATAAAAACAGAGGTTCCCGAACTATTCAAGAAAATCTACAGTACCAGGGGTGGGTTGCCTCCATATGAGCTGTTGGTCAGAGAGAGATCCTAGAGGCCCTCAAATTCACCAAGGCTATTGCCACTAATGTTGGTTGTACACTACAAAGGTCGGTAAGACCATGTTTCTGAAGACACTGCATGATATGAGCATGGGAGGAAAAGAAAAGATGGAGCTGAGACTAAGCCAAAAACTCCATGCCACTGGATGGATGAGGTTCATAGTATCAGAAGGCACTATGCAGATGGTTGGGGAATAAAGGATCCCCTACAATTCTACTCAACAATGAACCCAATGTGCTGCACACTATGGACATGCCAAGCAATGCCTGCAAGTACAATAATGGATCGACTAAGATACATACAACTGACAAATTTCTAATTGGATAAGGCCCGCTCCTAGGGATGGAACACACATCTGGTGCTGTACATCAGGCCAAACCCCTAGGTCAAGAGAGGCTACAGGCCCTAGCACGGAAGCCATTACAAGTATACTGTTTAATGAATACACCTACTCCTACTGGGATATCCTCTAGGCATTTGTATTGACATTCATGTTTGTTTAGATGTGTCTACTTCCTTCCATTTTTCTTTATAGTAGAAGAAACAGCACTGAGATAGATCAATGGCCATGGCTTGAAGACGAATAATGGGGAGGCCCAAGAAGTCACTATCTCTCCATGATACAAGAGTGATTGCTCTACATCTGTCACCCCCTCCGAGGCTCAGGGACCCTTGCGGAAGATTGGCAGAAAGATTGTAAGAGTGGAGGAAAGGGAGGGAGTGTGGCCCAAAAATGATTTATTCCTCCCGGACTTCCTCTGAAGAGCCATGGGCGAGCTCAGGGCACCCTGGAAGAAGGGTGGAGCCTAGCATGGCGGGAGAGTGGAACAAAATGAGGAGGAATTGGTGCCATTCTGGGAAGTGGGAAACAGGGAGTGTGCAAGCCACCCTGCCCTGGACCCCGTGGGGCACCAGGGGACCTCACAAGGACCCCATGGACCCCACACGGAACTCTATGGGGTGAATGGGCATGTGGGGACGCGAAATGAAGCTGACCATGGGCAAAAGCAATCCAGAATAGCGGGCCACTGAGCCATGGCACAGAGCTAGGCACCAGATGTTTGTTTCTTTCATCAGGAGCATGAGACCCTGAAGAGAACTCGGGCCTTACTCAGCACTAGACCCTACATGTTACATTAACAATCTGGCAGGCAAGATGTGCCCACTGGTGCAATAGTACAGTAGCATGACTGTTATGGGAATAACCAACTGCTCTCTTGATTGGATTTGAGGCCTGTTCCCCAAGAGGGATTTCACGCCTGGTATTTTCAACCTGGCCAAAAACTCATGGCTAGGGAAATCATAGAGTCTATGTGGGAATCTACTGCTGTCAAACTGCCTTCTCTATATTTATGTTTATACCTGCAGATCTGCATGGTTCTCAACCTTGGTCAGAGAAGTTTCTTATCACAGTGGGTATTTGTTAATACAGACACTCACTAGTATTTAAAGTGCTGAAAATAAGTGACTGGGAATGCTTAGACATAAATGAGATATTTCTATCCACCTCCCATAGCCCAAGAATCAGGGAACATTGAGAAAGGGGGCTAGAAAGGATGCAATAGTGGGAGGATGGAGAGGAGTCCTGTGAAATATTGGGTTTTGGATATGACAAGGCTATGGTACTCATGAAATTACTTCAGGTGTGGATACATGCAAAAGAACTGCTCAAGATAAAATCTGTTAAAAATGCCAGCATAGGTGGGGAAGGGACTACCAAGGCTCCTAGTTGAGGAGCTACTGGCAGTTGATGGCTAATGGAGGAAAGAGGGTCACCTTTCTTTGGCAGTGTGGCCACTGGTAGGTTACCCATGCCCCAGCAGATGATCCCATACCAATGTGCATATGCTTATTATATTCAGTGGTTATAATAAATAATAAATACATAAGTGTATATAAAGTTGGGAGGGAGATGTGTTGGGGATGGACCAATGAGTGTTGGAGGAAGAAGTGGGGGTGAATATGGTCAGTATACATCATATATATGTATGAAATTTTCAAATAATAAAGTAATTAGTTTAAATCTGATATCTGTTAGGATTTTGGAATTACATTGAAGCTCTTTTATGTATAAAAATTGATAACATAGGTAGGGCAAGCAGGAGACAGAGGCAGAGGCAGAGGCAGGTAGATCTCTGTGAGTGCTAGGCCAGCCTAATCTATACAGCAAGTTTCAAGTCATTCAGGGTTTCATAGTGAGATGCTTCCTCAAGAAACATTGGTAACATAAGGAAATATAGATGATTTCTGAGTATAAATTTTTATTTGTTTCTCTTAAATATTATTTCCTTTTTCTTCTAGTAAGCCATTCTTTTTATTATACTATACACATAAAATACATAATCATGCTGGGCGTGGTGCTGCATGCCTTTAATCCCAGCACTAGGGAGGTAGAGGCAGGCGGATCTCTGTGAGTTCAAGGCCACCCTGGTCTACATAGTGAGTTCCAGGACAGCTGGGGCTACAGGGAGACCCTGTCTCAAAAAGACCAAAAAAAAAATTATTTAAGTGTAAACACACTAGTTTAAAAACATAAATTTGTCTGAAAGAGTTTTCCCTATTATGGCAAAGGGCATGTAATAAGACAAATAAATCTTTAAAATTTATGAGTACTTGTAATCTTAAAATAGACTATAACTTAATTTTATTTACCAAATTACAAATTGCTGTACAGTGACTAACACATTTTGGTCATTGGCTAATTGTTTCTAGTGAAACTATTGTCAATCTGTGGCAGCATCATGGAATTTAAGAGTAATAATGCAAAGAATCTGGATTTGGGGTTTGTCCATTGACTACTGAAAACAGCCATAACTAACTCTCCAACAAATCTGTGATACACTGCTACATACTTCCAACAAAGAAATCAAAACTATGATACGAAGATAACCATTCAGTTCTAAATGCTATTTTAAGCTCTTCCATATATTTAGCATTTATTGATCTTAAATGAGTTACGTGCCAGGAACTACATTAGGAAATAGGAGAACAAAGAGTAGGCAGGGTCCTACCTTACTAAGGCATCATAGTAAGAGAAACAACTACTTTTCAAATGATTAAATGTTATAAAAATTATGAGAATTGCAATAGATACCATTATCTACCAGCAAATATTATGCTGAATGATTCATATAAACTACAATCAAAATTAATTGAAGTCCATTCCATAGTCCCTAATGGTATTTATTAATATTTAAAATATAAGCATCAAAATTTTTAAATGATTATTTCTTCTGGATCTGGCTGCCTCCAGGCTGGATAGATAATTAAATAATATTATCCATTCAAAAATGTAACCTGGAGTTATAGTTATACAAAAGAAAGCCAAAGTGTATGATGATGCAATAGAGCATCACAATAATTTCAAACAAGCCCCACTCTCTAGTTTTATCCATTCAAACACTTCAGCAATATATCTATGAAAAATATGAGCCAGGTCTCCATTCTACTTAACACTGAAACTTTGGCTCCAGGTCCACAAACTTCTATTCAGTTGTGACTCATTCAGAAATGATGATGTGCACACACACACACACACACACACACACACACACCATTCTGTAAGGAACTGTGCTAAGAGATTATCTGCTGGATAATCTGTTCACATCCTAGAGCATGCATCTATTCTTCACATTTCTACCTCAATTATTTTAAATGTTCATCCAAACTAAAGCTAGAGCTAACTTAAATAAGACCACGCTTCATCCTAGGACAAGAGAAAACAAATGAACACATTTATAAAAAGAGATCAAGTTAAGGCTTTGTTGTGGACTGGCCTTTAACATTAATTGTAATACAGTTTGACAAAATGGGACTTTAAAGGAAACAAACTAGAGCTAGGCTAAACCATCAAATACAAATATACACAGATGAAGGAAAGTGATGAGGGATTTCAAAGCATATGGGATATGGTCTGGATAGCTTTAGTTGGCACTTGGCACACCTGAGTAGAGGGAACCTCAATTGAGGGATTTCTTCCATTAAATTGGCCTGTGGGCATGTCTGTGGGGGCATTTTCTTGATTGTTGCATGATATGGGAGGGCCCAGCTCACTGTAAGTCCTGCCTTCCCTGGGCAGGTGGCCCTGGGTTGCATAAGAAAGCAGGCTGAGCCCAAGCTGGGGGACCAAGCCAGTAAGCAGCACTTCTCTATGGTCTATGCTCCTGCCACTGGGTTCCTGCCACCAGGTTCCTACCCTGAGTTCCTGCCCTGACTTCCCTCAGAAATGAACTGTGACCTGGGAGATGTAAGATAAAATAAACCCTTTCCTCCCCAAATTGTTTTTGGTCAGTGTTTTTTATCACAGCAATAGAAAGTAAGTAGGACAGGATAACAACAACAACAACAACAACAACAAAAGATTTCAAAGATTTCAAAGATCCCGTCTAGTTCCAAGATTTAAAGAATACAGACTGAGGTAATCTCATTGGTCCGTGAAAAGCTCTATATTTTTTTGACAGTACTAGAATTGAATACTGGGGAAGTGCTCTAACACCGAGCTGTATCCTCAGCCCCCAAACTCTCTATTTTTGAAACCAAAACCACTTAAGTGAAACTAGAAGATGTTACAGTGGACCTTGTAAATGATTAGTAAAGGTCATTTTGAATTTTTAGAAACACCTTCAGTGTAGATATGAATGTGGAAGGAACAAAGGAAGAAAGAACAGGGCAGAGGGATGCCCCTCACTGCTGGCCTCAGCTTGCAACTACAATTTATCATTCTCCTAACATTTGATCTAAAGAGTTTAGTGCCCAAAGACACTATATTCAAACATTTTTTTAATATTTGTATTGAATTTTTGTGCATTTCATATAACAAATCTTAATCAAATTTGGATCCCCTCCTCCCCCATTCGTGTCCTCCAAGCCCCCATCAGATTTCATGTATTCTGTCATATATGTTAAGTCCTATCCAGTCAAGCACTTGTTTTGTTTTTGGGTTTTTTTGTTTGTTTGTTTGTTTTTTGTCTTTTAGAGACAGGGTTTCCCTATAGTGACAGCTGGCCCGGAACGAAAGGGGTGTGCCACCACGCCCAGCTCGGTCCAGCATTTGTACCCAGTTGTCCCTCACTGCAAGTTCATCTACTGGAGTCTAGCTAGTCTATCTAGAGTCACTTCCTTAAAGAAGATTGAGAGTAGATCTTCTTTAAGGGAATGACTATATCCAAACATTTTAAGGCTAAAACAGGGCCAGTGAGATGGCTCAGCACATAAAAGTGCTTGCCACCAAGCCTTATGACCTGAGTTCAATCCCTGGAACCCACATGGTGGAAGGAGAAGACCAACTCCTGTATGATGTTCTCTGATTTCTACACAAGTGTCATCATGCATTCATGTGTGTGTGTGTGTGTGTGTGTGTGTGAGCACACACACACAGAGTAAATGTTATAAAAAATAATAAAGCTTAAATACTATGAAGCCCTTTCACCTCCCATAATACAAAGAAGGCAGTGTCTAGAGAGCTAGGTAGCTAGATCTGAGTTCCAAACTTCTCTACATTTGACATAGAGACAGCACTTTTGAGGCACAAGTAACTTGAAGAATCATATTAAAAACTCAGTAACATTAGCATAGACAGTTTTCACCTGTTATTTTCTAACTTCACTCAATAAATGGTAATTTAGGAACACCCAAATTTCAATATTCTATCATTTCCCCTACCAGAGACCAAATACTATAGGCATAAGGAAGGCTATCAATCACACAATTGTATGCCATTGCTTAATAATTCTACAATATACTAAATTTTTAAACGCATAGATTTATATTCTTAACTGAAAGTAAATTTATTTTTAGCTGATGCATATGAAGACTTTCAAAAGTTCCCAGGAACCTGTGTTTATTTGACTTTCAAAAGGTGTGTGAAGATTTTTAGCTGCCATTATTTTCTAGCAAACTTTATAATTTACCTCATTTCAAATAGTCCTTTGAACAAGTTTTACATGTTTTTAGAGGGTAGAAAGAAACGTGGAGTCACTCAGATTTTCAATGAAATACAATGCAGTCACATCAACTAACCTGAAATATGTTCTCACTTGAGTAATTTCTCATAGCCTTGATGTCAATGACATCATTTTGTGTGCTTATGCTTGTTATATCAAACTTTCTTAACAGAAGGAATTTCATAATTTCATCCAAAGGTAGCAATATTGCATACTAACTTTTAAAGATGTGACATGGGACATGCACATCATGTTACAAAAGCTTTCATCTTATGGCATCAAATAAGTAATAAAATTTGTAATGGCCGGCATCTCTTAGTTTATACTCATACTACATTTTACAAGATTATGTCTGCTTGAAAAATTGATGTGCCTATTTAATACCTATTTACAAGAGCTGTAACATAATGAAAGTTCTAACAGTGAATCTTGTTTCATGATAAGTTCAACACAACTCGAGATTATAATGCTGTTGGAGGAAAATTCTACCTTTTTTTCAAGACTGAGAGAAATATTCCTTTCTCACTAATTTATAGACTACCCAGATATAAAAATCATTCAAGGTATAAAATATTTTATCATGTAATATTTTTTAATGTCCTAGTGGACACATATAGAACTTAACACCCCACTGCAGAATACATTTCGTGTTTTATTGAAAATTTACAATTTCCATACAACATAGTTTGGAAGTACTTGGATCTTCTCCTCTCTCTGCACTTCCCTCCCATTCCCCCTACCCAATTTAATGTACTCTCATATATATAATATGGCCTCCAGTAATCTTTTTGATAATGTCTGAGAAAACTACCTACACAAAGTTTAAAAAATTGTAATTTGTAAGGAGAAAATTTCTGCCCCAGAGATCAATAAATATAGCTTAGTTATAAGAATGTGAAAATTAGTAGCATCATTTGGGTTACTTGGAACAATTTCTTATAATCCTTGTTTAAGCCTAACATAACTGTGTGGATCTAGATATATGACTCCCAAAGATATTCTAGAAACCTATGAATATACTGCTAATGGAAAAAGGACTTTGCAGATATAACTAATGTTAAGGACCTTAATATGTGGAAACTGTCTTGTATTATTTAAGTAGCCAAATGTAATCGTATGGGTCCTTGAATGAAGAAGAGAAGTGAGTCAAAAAGCAGGAAGAAAATGATTCAGAGCCATTGTGGTGGCACACACCTTTAATCCCAGAACTTGGAGGTAGAGGCAGGATGATCTCTGTGAGCTAAAGGCCAGCCTGGTCTACATAGTGAGTACCAGGCCAGCTGAGGCTACAGGGAGGCCTTGTCTCAAAAAAGACCAAAAGAAAAAAAAAAGGACAAGGAAAAATAAAAGGATTCAACGTGTCATTTCTGGCTTTGAAGATGGAAAAAAGCCAAAAGTCAAGGAATGCAGTTACACTCTAGAAGCTGAAATTCTTTACTGTACAGCCAGCAAGACAATGGGAACCTTAGGCCTGCACCCACAAAGAGGTTGATTCAGTCAATGACAGAAATGAGTGGGAAATAGATTTTTCCTTGAGAGCCTCAGTCCTGCTGACATTTGGATTCTAGCATGCTGAGACCAGTACCAAACTTACGACCTAAAAACTGGAAGATAATATATTTGTGATGCTTTAGGCCATTAGTACTCATTAATTCTCTACTAAAGCAATAGAGCACTAATAAATGGAGAGCTTTTATTTTCATTGAGTGCTGGCATACAATTAAATAACGGGATAATAATATTCTCAAGAAAATATTCAATACGTTGACTAGAGAAGTACCCTTGGACAGTGCTAAAAAGAACACACCAGCTACAGCATTGACCATGGTAACTAGTTGCCATGGGGAAGAAAGATAGCATAGTGCATTAAGAAACTCTCTCTCTCTCTCTCTCTCTCTC
>NW_008330298.1:2181109-2199910 GCF_000622305.1 Nannospalax galili
TATATATATGACTAGAGAGCTAGCTTGGTGGTTAAGAGTACTTGCTGCTTTTGCAGAGGACCCAGGCTTATTCCTAGTACCTACATGGCAGCTCACAAGGATCTTTAAATTCAGTCCCATGAGTTCCCACACCCTCCATGCCCATCAGGCACGCACATGGCTGACCTATACACATGCAGACGAAACACTCATACACATAAAATAAAAAGTAAACTATAAAACCATCAGGAGACAATAAAGCTAATCCAGTATAAGATCAAGTAAACAAAACTGATCTAAAATTTACCTACAAGTTTGTCAACTGGCAATATGCAAGTGAATCTCTATAATTTTTTCTGTACCACTTCCAAATACAGAAGAGTTCCCTTATACAATGCTTAGTTTCTCATTTAATCCTAATGAAAAATGTAATTAATACATAATATAAAAAGTAGCAAAAGTATTGGTGGAGGTGCAGCTTGGTGGTACACACCTTGCCTACCATCAACAAAGCCTGGGATCAACATCCAGCACCATGAATTAGATTAAATTTAAATATATCTAAATGGAACAAAAGTCTACAAAAATAAAAAGGTATTAGAGACATCAAAATCTTTGAAGTCTAGAATCCCTGAGTTTGCATTCTGGCTTCACATCCTACTAAATTATACTGAACAAGCTAATTAACTTCGGTGAAACTGTGTGTTGAAACTGTGTGTCCTTACCTCGAAGATAAAGAAAATACGTGTGTTTATGGAGTTTGGAAGAGGCATTGTGGAAAGTATTTAACATTTTATGTACAATATATTGTACATTATGTAACAAAGCATCTAAACAATAAATTATTCCCTAACATGAAGAGTGGCATTCCTTTTTGTTGCTTAAAAGGATACTAATAGGTTTAAGCATAAACCGCCTCATTTTGAGTCCTGTACAATACGTATTTTAAAATCTGGTAAACTCTATCTCCAATTTATGTCTCATTTGTCTCAGATACATTTTTCTTCAGTAGTGTTTTCTCTGTCCTTAAATCCACTGTCAGAATTGATAGTATTTAATCTGTTTGTCTTGGTTTAGAATTTTCATAGAAGTAAAATAAATTAATCAAAGTTATACAAATGAAGATAGTATAGAAGACGAAGAACAGTCATTCTGAATGACTGCAAGGACTCTCTGCCTAATACTCAGTAGTTACTCCTGGCATATAAAACTGAGTAACTGCTGACTGTTGTAAACTTAGAATATGGATGGTTCATGACTTCGAATAGTTTCACTTATTTTCTAAATTAAGCTATGCTTTCAGGAGCAAGCACACTTTGAATTCTGAATTTTGACCTTCCCTCAGATTAACTATTGCAATATGATCACGTCTTGTGATGCTGGGTAGAGTTAGAGAGCTACAGTTAACAGTTGACCACATCATGATGGTAAAGTATGTGTTTGATACACAGAGGTGTTGAATGGGTAATGTGTATGCAATTCATTTTTTTGTTTCTGATATACTCAACTTGTCCGAAAAAGAGGTGAGCACTTTCAAAAATGAATTCTTTGTATATGGATTCCTCTAGAATATCACACGCATACCACCTCTTTCTTACAACCTTGAGGAAAAAGATAGTAACACACTATGACTACCATTTCAATTGAAAATGTCACCAGCAGTGCTTATAATTTACTCAGCAGTAAAGAAAGAGGAAATCATGAAATTTGCAGGTAAATGGATGGAACTAGAAACTGTTATACTAAGTGAAGTAACACAGACTCTGAAAAAAAAACCTCAAGTTTTTAAGAGCAAAAAAAATTACATAAATATTTGCCCACCTCTTACTGCTTTCTCATTCTTCCATCTCCCACATACAGTTCTCTGCACATCTTGCCTAAATATTCTGTCAAGTTCAATGTCCAGAATTCCTACTAATTGTGGATTTCCTATAACAGTGTGAGGATTTGCAACTTTGCCTCTGCCCCTCTGTGAGACGTTGCTTTTCCAAGGAGGATTCTTAGAAACCTCACTCATTTAAGAATAAAAACAGTGAATTGAATTAAATTATTGGCAAGTGAAATTCTTTAAGAAATGTGAAAAAAAGAAACATTAGCTGTTTGTTTTTAATGAATGTCTTCTGTGCAGTATTTTGCAGTTTTATTAAATGGTTTTGAGAAGTCTTTTAAAAGTACACAATAGAATTGAAGAGAAAAATTTAACTTACTTGCACATGCTTTTTATAAGGTACTTAATCTGAATATGATGCAACGTATGTGGTCCTACTAAGGGAAAACAACCTCTCCTTTAGTATTTGCAAACCTCCCTTTAGAATGTTTATGATTGGACTGCTTTCTCCTCTTCATCAACTTTTATTCTTTTAACTACTTAAAATATTTTAGTCTGAGAAGTCTGATGAGCTAACCAAGTGAGGACAACTGGCAGAAGTGGCTGGAAACCATGACACATGAGACAGTTTCCAAGCAGTTTGAGTTTTCAAGCGACTGTAGCCTAGAAAATATTTTTATCTATACTAGCTCCACTGGGATCAGGAGATGAAAAGAAGAGGAAGTAATTCTGCTCAATCAAAAAAGAACTGTCCATGAATGAAGGGTGCTGCTCTGGTGAGGTAGTAAGTTCTTCAACACTGACAAAGTTCAAGGAGGACATGGATTGTCATCTTCGAGAAATATTCACACAAAGGATTCAGGCATGAATTAAAGGGAGTGTGAATTCTCCAAATGACCTCTATGGTCACTTATACGTATGATTTTCTATTAATAAATGATAAGCTCTTTCTGCAAGTCCAGACAATGCAAATTCCCCAAGGAACATGCCATAAAAGTTAAAGAGTAACATAAAATTGATCTAATGCATTTGCTATATTATTTATTGATATAATTTTGTTAGATTGTGTACGTGTAGCAAAAACTAATCAAGCAGACACACAAATAAGAGTTGATGTGTCTGCTGTGAAAAGCAATTAAATGTTCTTTCAAAATTTGAAACTAATCATTTAAGAAATACTTTGGTAGCTAAGAAAGATTTCCCAAACTACAAGTTTTGATTTATTCTATAAATCAGGAAAGGACAATCTTAGGGTAAAGAAAATGTTGAAATTACTATAAATTGCACATTTTTATTATTTCTACCTTTACAATGGTCCAGAAACATGGAGAACCTATGTATCACACAAAGTGTTTTTCTCAGGAAATCTAAGGACTGAATTTTATTTATGAAAGAAATTACTATAAAATGCTACATTATTGGCTTTGACTATAAAGTGTGTTTTACATATTAAACAAAATAATTTTAAACAGAAAAGCTAACTTATTACAAATGTAGGAGCTAAAGGAAGATGACTAGTTCAAGTGCTACTTAGTTCACTAATATTCATTATCTTTTAGCTTGAGAAAGGTAAAAATCTAAGGACATCTCACAGTATCTGTCTTGCTAGAATTCACTGATAGAATGCTAGTTGCTAATTGCATTTGCTAATTCTTATCTAATTGTTTTCCTCCTTCTTGCCATACTTTTATTGTCAAAATTTGCTGTTTGTGAAGAAAAGATAAAAGGGTTGCTAGTGTTAATCCTATTTCAGTGTGTCCCTGGAATCTAACAATGCATTAACCCTATAACATTGACCTAAAGGACCCATTTGCTGATTTAAAACAATGAATACAAAAACACTAGAAAACCACCTAGATGTGGTTGCCCTTTCAGCTTTATTAATTCAGGCAAAATGACAAGGGGATTTATATGGTTTGCAGCTGTCAAGAGCAGTCTTTACTAATGCAGTTTACACTGACCAGGAGAACCTCCCTCTGCCTAAGGTTGAACTTCAACCTACTGTTGAACAAATTGTAACACAAACACGCAGATTCAGTTTCTATTAAGACAATCCCTTCAGAAATCCAGGTGGATGGCATACCATTCTGCAAGTGATCAAATGTGAAGCTGAAGGAAAATCATATCTCCCCAATAAACATTATGAATTTGGTCATCTGTGTAAGGCCAAAGAATTATCTTAAATCTTTTATCTTTAAGATGCTCCATTTCCCCCCATTTCACTGCATCATAATTTAAAACATATTTTATACTACCTAAAAGCTACTTTCCATAAAGGTGTCATAAATAGGTGTTATCATCAGAAGTCTTAAAAATGTTGAGGCATTTAAACTGTCTAAAACAGAGAAAACAAACTTGAACTATAAAAACCTACAAGGAACAAAATCCATATTGCTGTTCAACGCTCTGTATAGCAGCATTTGCTAGCATGGTAGCATTGTTCCATCTACAGTATGGATGAAGAGCTAGAGCTAAGCAGTACCTATAATAAATGAGCCTCCATAATTGTTCTATACTTCCTGTTTCTACACATTTTTACTATAACTAAGGATCTTTGAGAAAGTACTTATGTATTCTATAAAATTCATGTAATTGTATTTGAGAAATGACAATACACTGATAAAACATAAACCAATGCTTTCACAACCACCTACAAAAAGACTTTATACCAATTGCAAAGAATTTTATAATACTTAAAATATTATTTTAAATGCTTACACATGATTTTACATATTAATGTCTAAATAGATCACAATTTATCCAGGAGTCAGAATTTAACTATTCTATTTCAATGCAAAGAGTTTAAATAAGAACCAAAAATTCCCAAGATTGAACTTATTTTGGACAGTCCAACAATTTTGAGAGCAAATACTGACACCTGACCCAGAAATCTAACTTAGCCTTTATAATTCAGGAGATAAATTTTATGCTAAACTTAAATATCATTTTGTGTGTAGAAGGGTTGTGGAATAGAAAGCACTGATGATAACAACATGCTAAACAATATATTTTATTATTTTGGGCCAAATGAGGCAATGAATTGTGGTTTAAAGGTCAAAAACTAGACAATTTGTCTTTAAACTCCACAAACAAGTCTTTTACATATTGAATATTTTTCTCTATTTATATTCACTTAATTAATATTAAAATAATTATAAAGAAAAACAAGCTAGGGCCAACATAATAAGATTGCCTGATACCAGCCAAAATAGTCTAGCCTAACGTTTAACTCTTCAAAGATATCTTTCCATCCTACTTGTGTGTACTATCAACCAAAAATCAGCATCCACCATAGCAAGAGCTTGTATTGTCCAGGTTTTACCTCCTAAACACGTTCACTGATGTCTTCAGGTCAAACATGTGAATACTTAAAATGCAGAAAAGTACTCATTAAAAATGTTCTATCTAACCTTGTGGCTAGTATAGATTAACAAAATATGGGCACATACTGAAGCGTCTCTTTTAAAAATGATAAATCAGCTAAAAAAGACCTACAATTTGGATCTTCTGAACAGAAAAACAAGGTAAGAATACCATAAACACTGACAGATATTATTCATTTTAACCTACTGATCTTAGTAGGGGTTTGTTTTGTTTTGTGTACGGCAAAGTTGCTTTTGTTAAATCTTTGATTATTTCTCACTAGCTAAGTTTCATAAAGTCAGCAAGCCATCCTATTTTCTCAAATAATTTGAAAGAGTTCCATTAACTTGTCAATCTCCATTACTTGTCACCTCCATTAATTTGTCCTTTTAATAAATACAGCATTTGAAAATAAACATCGTTGTTAGTTTTTTAACAAGCATCACCTAAACTATTTTATTTGATAAGGAAAAAGTTTAATAGCCAATCAGATAAAATAATCTAGAATACAAGCAAGAAAAAATATGAAAAATAATCTGAAAATGATCCTGAAATGCCCTCAATTTCCAGTGCTTTCCAGGGAATCACTTCTTTTGCTCTAAAGCATAGTTCCTCAGCAGCTGAAAGCTCTTTCAAAGGACCCAAGAGTGATCACTGTGCATCTGAATGTCACATAAAACTAACTTAAAAATGGCAACTCAGCAGAGTTTTAAACAAACATTTAACCTTAAAGCAAGAAGAGTTTTCCACAGTTTGCTGCTAAAAATATTTGAAAAGGAACACTCACTATTAAAACAGTCTTCTTACTCAAAAGACTTCCTTGTATTAATATTTCCTTTAAAAAAAGGTTCAGCTGTCCTTCATTCACTCCTCCAGAAGAAAAGCATTATGAACAATACTTTGAAAGAACATTTTATTATATCGCCTAGATTTTGTTTATAAAGCTACATTATATTAATTGAAAATATTTTGAAAATTTCTAAATAGATTTTCCGATGTATTTTAGTAGATATTTTCTTAAAGCACATTTCTAAGTCAGTTTTGGAGAATACTCTTTTCAACCTCTGCATATAAATTACTCATAGAAGTATAAGGTATTTAAATTTGAACTTCTACTTTATGACTTGAATGAAAATAACTGAGAGATATAATATCAAACTCATTAATATTTATACACAACTAAAGTATAAAAGTCTTGATTGAAAGACTCATTTTCTTATCAATATGATAAGCCTGAATGTTTCAAATCCGTCGAAAAGAATACAAAAGCATTTCCATTTTTCACATATCATGGACATCAATCATCAGCAGGTTTTAAACCATTACACAAAAGAAATAATTGTGATTTAGATACACAAAAATTCAAAACATCCCATGTTAAACATAAAGTGAACACAAACTCTAGGAAAACAAAACAATGGTAGCATGCCAATATCTAAATGTAAGCAAGCTTGAGGGATTTTTTTTTGTTGTTGTTGTTGTTTTTTAATCCTGTCAGTTTGGAGATGTTGCTGTTGGGGGTCCCCCTCCCATGTTTTACCACACAGCAGATTCATGAATGAAATCCCACTTTAATATCCTATTTTCTCTCACTTACATGTATGCTGGAGAAAGTGGAGTTGACCTGGATGTTTTAAGCACAGGAACTGGGAATTTCCAGATAGCAGGAGAGCTCGTTTTCCATTTCAGTGGCATGTTGTCACCACGGTACTACAATAACAGTAAACAGCGTTTCCATAACAGACTACCAACTAGGACTTCCATTCCACACTGTACTGAAACAGCAGTAGCTGTCACCGAGAACAAGCAAAAGATTCTGCCAGTGCCCTTAAACCGATGCTTCCAATCTGTAAAATAGGACTGCAAGGTACCTCCTTTAAATCCTCCAGTTCCTAAAGCAATATGCTGATTCTATCCTTCCAGTCAACAATAGTGCCACCTCCTTAGGAAAGAGTTGACTGCAGTGTGTGTGTGTGTGTGTGTCTGTGTGTGTGTGTACTGCACTGTGCATAGTACACACAATGCAGCTTTACTTAAGAAAAGCTGCAAGGATTTTTTTTTTTTTAAGCTTGCAATACCATTGTCTACATTGACAGGGATACTGCAGCACTGTACTATGTTTTGCACCTATTAACCTGATTTCTGACCAATAGTAGCAGGAAAAAAATAGATGGGTTTCATATAAAAATGGAACAACATACCTACTCAGAATACACTTGTCATCCTCTGAACATTCTTCTTTTGAGCTGCAACAATACAAATGGGATATAAACCTCAGCATAGCCTTAGGCCACAGATAATAGAGATCAGTGACTAAATTCAGCAGCCTGCTTTCCTCCTGTGCAAGCTCTGGCCACACAATACAAGAATGCCATTATGGGAAAAGCCCATTTTAAAAATGCCAGTTCCTCTGTTTTCCAGTTAGAAGAAAGCAAAATGTCAGAGCAAATATAAACTGCTGCAAAACTCTGCACGCTCTTCTAGTAGCTTCTGATTCAAGTTGCACTCCTTTCCCTAATTTAATTTCCGAGCTCGATGAGCAAAATCTCACACATTTACAACATGCTGTGGTAACACGAATATCTCTCTGTCTTCTGCAGCAGAGAAGTACAGAATAGCGTGCTCTTAATAGCAGTTCTCGGAGGGAAGCTATCAACAACCTAATTCAATACTGCCCTCCCCTTCTCCCCCCTTTTCTCCTCCCGTTTACCCCTGCTTCCTCCTCCCCCACCCCGAAACAGCTCACAAATTGTCTAGAGGAAAGACCAACACTGCTGGCCAAGCAGGTGTCCAGCAGGGTCCACTCCACAGCTCAGCAGCGGTCCAGTAACCTCTTGGGATTAGCGGTTGTCAAAGAGGTTCAAAAATTGAAGCTGCTGTCAGAGGCAGGCAGTCTGAGGTATTTCATGAAAGCAATGGCAAATACAGGCTTCATCTACATTCTGTTAAAATACTGCCTGATAATAGTGTTGTAAATATTCCCAAAGTAACTGGGTGTTTTACATTTTTATTTAAAGCATCAAAGCAAGCTCACAGAATTTCTACGCAATTCTGAAAAGTGAGACTAGGTTAACTTTATTTTATTTTATTTTATTAAGTATTATGCTCAACTTGATTTACAAGCTGAAGAATATTCCTTCTGTTGTGGCCAGGTTACCATCAGTAAACACCTACCTTCCTAGCACCTTTCTACTTCTATCAAAAAGCAAAATTATCCTGCCCTCATCAGTTCATGCTTGGCAAATGACCATTCACATAAAAGTCACTGCCTTTTAGAAACAGACACTCCAGTGACAAAGAACTCACATCTATTTCCAAGCCTGTATCCAAACAAGAAAACTGTACTTTCAGATTAAACTTGTACCTTTCAGAGATTCTTTCCAAATTGTTCCTATTTTCTAAAAATTGAGATTCAGTCCCTTAAAAAGACTTTTATTATGTATTTAAAAAAGCAAAAACACTGACAAATGTTTCTATAATAAAGACACTACTTTAAAAAATTCCAAAATACATCATGTATATTATACCAGAAATAAAGCACCAATTAATATAATCACAACTGCTTCTTTTAAAAACCAGTTCAGTACGGAAGCCAAAAGCCACTTTCTATGAAAAATATATACAAATGTGCAAGTAGGATATACATACATATTCACATCTGGAAGGAGAAGGCTTATTTTGAAGCATTAAGGAGCAATACATAGAGTGAATAAATATTGAATTGATGCCAGCCATCACTACCTCCTATGCAATTGTTATTCCGTATATCACACATAAATACTACTCAAAAAACAGCCAAGCAAATTAAACTATATTTCTAAGTCTTTTCAGTTCCCAACACAAAACTGTCTCATACAAATCTTTAAAGAAATCAAAGAAAGGAATATTCATCAATATCTTTGTGGTCAAAATGTACTTAAAATATTTTTTTTTAAATCTCAAATATAAATATACCCTAGGAGGTATTTCACATTAAGAAGATTTGATGGAGCAAAAAGGCCCCAGGAACAATCAGCAAGGGCAAGTTCTTTGAAACACAAAGAAGGAAGAATGCATGCATAAACACACACAGACATACATGCACATATACACACATATATTTATACATCAATTTTAACTACTTCATTCCAGAGTGAGTTTCTAATAAATTTTTGAACTCTGAAGCACATCTAAACAATAAAAATCTCAAACATAAAACAGTAACATATTAACTGTATGTAGTAAGAAGAGTATTTTAGGAAGGAGGTTCAACCATTTTTATGCTTATGAAAATTCTACAAAGCAGTAATTGCAAATGTGAGTTCACCTTCTGAGAACAATGGCTCCCAAACAAATGTCAAATCATAGTAACAAAGTGTTTCTAGGAGTTTATCTGCCCATACAGATTCCTCAAATTTTCTGAACAGAAAACAGAGTTAGAGTTTTACAAGTTTCTAAGACATACAACTCATGGCCATTTCATTACATCCTCAAATAATCATTCTTCTGTTAATCATCAACACAAAAATTGCAGACTATCATTAAGGTCCAAAGAAAGCAACCCAAGTCAATCTATTAGATCAATTTTAATCTAGATTGCTGAGGTAGTTTTAAATAGCAGCTTTGTGGCAGTCCGATAATTTTAAAATTTATTCAAAGTGAAAAGAAAATAAGGCTGCATTCTTACACCCCACCCTCAGCATCTTTGAATGCTTATAATCTGAACAGTATTATTCCTGAGTGAGCATTTATTCATATTTAGTCCTTGGTTTTGGTTTACTGAGTTGCCACATCATTTGTAATTATCTCTCATAAGCAAATAACCATTATGCCAAAGGCATAAGAAATAATTACTTGAAGTAGAAATATGAACCATACTCTAATCTGCTTAACAACATAATTCCTCATATATCATTTAGAAATAAACTTCAGGCAGGTAAAATCACCCTTGTTACAAATTAGCAAAATTAATTAGATTTTACTTCACTAGCAAGCAGAGACTCTTATAGTAAATATCCAGTGTAATTATAATTACCATTATATTCCAGAACTCAAAATGTTTGCATCTATAGAAAAAGAAATCAACTGATCAAATATGTATTTTAAATATAATATTACACAGAATCAGTGTTCCCTTACATTAATAATGAGAATGGTAAATGCCAAAACCCTTGATCACATTACTTGGATTCTATCAAATATCACTGCATAAGACAGACAGACAATACATACAAAAGATATTCTAGGCATTTATGAACATTAACTATTCAAAGTACCTGTGACATGTGTACGTCAGAGATACAATAAACAAAAGAAAATGATGGTCCTTAGCCAAGCCATAGACAGATCATTCTTGGCTAAATCCTACAATACAGAAAGAATCCTATAGCTTCCAATTTGGAAATAAGATTTTTAGATCTGGTAAAATTCCTAGAAAACAACTTTCTCAGTATTCTCATTATGGAGATGAAAAAACTGAACTTAAAGAAGCTAATTTCTCCAATATAATAGTGCTGGCTAGCAACAGATTGGCTTCAATCTCCTAGTCCTGGAATTCCTCTCTAGAGTCTCTAAAGTCATTTCTCATTCAGAGGATTCCGTAAAATGGATGCTTCTATCTGATGTGAATCACATCCTATAATTATTTCAGCATATTCTAAAGAAACAATGACAACTAAGAGGTATTTAATCCTCTTATTTGATGTCCACCCAAGGACAGAAATGGGACAGGATCATGCAAATGAAAAGATATACATGCAGATGCACTTCTGAAACCTTAATTCTAGAATGTGTAAGAATGGTTACGTGGCGGTAAAGGTAAATACAACTTAAGCCAGTCAGTATAAGAAAGACATGGGCAAAACATAATTAATAGACTTGATTCTTTTTCTCAATGTAAATGTCCCTAAATAACTTTGTAGAAAAGCAATTTTCTGACTGACTGCTACAGTTTGCCATGAGTGACACTTCATCAAATGACTAGGTGCCCAATTTCTCCCTCCATTACCTTCCTGATTTGCCCAAAGAATACACCCATGTTTTCCTGCCAATTTTTGGTTAATTTTGTGGTAGTCACAGCTAAAGACTAATAGCACTAGCTACAGATTATGTGAGCAGGCACTATCCCATTACCAATCCTGACACTATCTCTTCAGACTGATCTAGACGATCATTTTTATTCCTATTGTCCTGACAAGACTACAGATCATGCCAAGCTGTGTACTCTAGTTATGTTCTACTAATCAGTAAAACGACAGAGAAGGCAACCAAGAAGGACAGTTAAATCTGGTAAAGTACACACACACACACACACACACACACACACACACACACACTCACGCACAAATGTGAGCATCATGAAATTCTTTCAGGATATAGAGCTGTTCACAGTTACAGATATATACATCTGTGTATCTATCTTTTATACACATTTGGATTTTATGTGCTTGTGTAGCTCCTTAATTTGATTCTGTGAGGTTCAAAACAAAGTACACAAAGAATGTTTTAAATAGTCACATATATAGCATTGCTACAATCAAATTGGAAAAATCTCAAATATTTCTCAAGGGAAACTACATTGGAGAACTTTATGTTGAAAAATTTCTTAATAGAACTATATGGATCCATATTGTCCCACAAAGGATCTATGATACAATATTGTATCTATGACTATTCCTTCACAGAGTACCTTAATAATTCAAGTGAGTATAACTGCACAATTGTATAGGCTGGTGTTCATATGCAACTTCAAAGAATTCCTCACTCCATGCTGGCATGACTAATGTAAAAGGCAGGACTCTTCCAATGTTTAATAGCTCCAATGGCTAAGAGTGAAAAATTTAGGCAGTGATACAGCAGCAATGGAAAGAGCTAGTATTCTGAGAAAGCAGGAAGCAGTCAATGAGGATCCAAAGAAGGAAAGGGCTGTGGGAGGGGTGGCCAGGAAGATAATGACTATCTGGGAAGGGAATAGAAAGTACTTCCTGATATTTCTGTCCAACTTTTATAGTTGGGCATCAGATCAAAAAAGATATGGGGCTAAGATAGGAGTAGGAGCGGCTGAACAAAAACACATAGAAACCATATGAAGCAAAGAAGGAGGGCCCAGTTATTGCAGAACCAAAGAACACACAGATTCTGACTATTCTCACTCTTCGGTTAAAGCTAGAAAAGGACTAATACTGAATAATAAATTCAGAAATTCTTGTCTTCCCTTCTTTCGGTCTTCTGGTAGTATCTATATTATCTATGTCTTTTCTTTTTTTAAATTTTTCTCTACAATGCTTTAAAAATTTCCATCTGTTTAGAAATGCTTTTTTTTTATAAAATTGGGGGTGAGTGGTACTAGTAGAAATTAATAATTTCAAACACATACAATTTACATGAATTACTTTTGCATTATCACTTTAAATTCTTTGAGAAAAGCAATATAAATACACAGTTTAACATTCCCTAACAGGGACAGTGTACTCAGTACTACAATAAGAGACCACAACTGAGGCTGGAGAGATCACTCAAAGGTTAAGAATTCTTGATGTTCTTCCAGAGGACCGGCTTTTGAATCCTAGCACCCACATGGTGGCTAACAACCATCCCTAACTCCAGTTCCAGGAGATCCAACACCCTCTTCTGGTGTCTGCGGTCATTGCACAACATGGTGTACTTACATACATACAGGCAAAATACTTATACACATAAAATAATAATAATAAAATATTTTAAAAAGAGACCACAACCATGTTACATCACATGCCCTCCCCAAATTATTGCATGTCCTTCAAGAAGGAATTCCTTAATCATAACTTCTTAATTCGGCATTATTTCTTGCATATTAAGAAGCATTCAACACATATGTTAGGAAAATTGAAAGGGAAATATATAAGCACACAGTTACTTTTGCTCCTTTCTCCTAGATACTATACAGCAAGCAGTCTCTACCACATGCTCCCACCACTATGATATTCTGCCTTGCACCAGGATTCAGCTGACCTTGAACTGAAACCTCTGAAACTGTGAGTCAAAGTAAATCTTTCCTTCTCCTACACTGTTTCACTCAGGTATTTGTCACAGCAATGAAAAACTAACTATTTCAGATATCATCTGCTTAAAATAAGTTTACATTAAATAAAACCACCCATAATATATATTTACATAAGTAAAATAAATTGCTCGACTGAAAAAAATCTCTGCTCTCACCTCAAATAATGATCATTTATCTGTTTAAATGCCTCTCAGCAACTTCCTAAGGAAGTTAATAACCTTAAATTACTTTGGGGGAAATAAGGCATTAAACTTCCAAACTTATAAAGTCATTACAAAATGTACAGTGCAGGTACAATAGCTCATTGATAAAACACTAGCGTGCTTAAAGCTGGAGGGTTAATACCCATCACAGTCCAACATAATTTAAAAAATAATATAGTAAATTTGAATAAGAAATTAAGAATATGGCTCTACTGAATAAAATTCATTGATATTTTTAATGTTTCAGGACTTTGATTAATTTTTAGTAACTTTAAATATAGAAGCAGGACCAACAAAGTTAATAAAGAAAACATAATCTATTAATCTTTATAGTTATAAATCTTACAGTATTTTGATAAGAGGAAACAATTTCTAATCCTGCTTATTTATGATGGTTGAAATGTTTCAATGATAAACACATTACATATGAAACAAAAAGCATGCAAATTACACTATTTAAAAAACATCTAGTCATTTATAAAACCCAAATGTCTGAAAAATCTTTCATATGGTACATTTTCTTCAACATTTCAAGTTTGCTTGATGAAATACTACTACTTTGAAAACTATATAGTTATATTCAAAGAGCTATTTCATTTACATGATAATCATCAGTTTTACAGCTACGATGAGATTACAAGATTACCTGGCTATCCAATCTCTTCCCATCCCTATAAATAAATCTTGATTACAAATACAGTACAACCACAACAGTGTTTGGATTACCAGCAGAAAACTCTTTCATGAGAAGCTAATCCTATTGATTCATTAGGATTATGCAAAATTTCCATGTAATAAGGACCTGTATACTCGTACACTGTATCTTTTTACTATTTTCCAGATCTTTAAAAACTTTAATTTTCCTACACATATATCCATAAACCTATTGCTATGAAAAATTAAAAGTTCATCTGGGCACTGTGGCATATGCCTATCATCCTAGCCCTTGGGAAGCTGAGGCAGGAGAACTGTGAGCTTGAGGCTAGCTGAGCTACACGGCAAGACCAGGGTCTATATAAGATAAAAAAGAAGATTCAGTTGTACAAAGAAGGAGAAAAATATTCAAACAACTCAACTTCAAACTCGAGCCTAATGATCCATTATTATAACACGAAGTCCAGCAGTTATATTAAAGGAGGAGTTCATAGTCATGGTATTTTGCCTACTATGAAAATACACCAAAGACTGAGCAAACTAATCAATACCTGTATTTTCATAACTATTTCTAGATCCTTCTCATATTCTGAAACAGAACTCTTCAGTGATTCTGAGTTCTCCAAAATACGTAAAGAATACAGAAAAAAATGTATTGAAATATGAACAATACATAGTACTTAGTCTAAATTATAGGGGCCAGTTAAAAATTGAATAATTTAAAATTACTACTCCTATAAACATCAATTTACCTAAAATCTTAGGATGTGATTCATCATTAACACTTTATTTAAAAGTTTTCACATGTTGCAATCTAACAGCAGCTTTGTTTTGTTGCATGTCTAATCTTATTTGGTTGCAATGGCTATTCAATGAGGGCTACAGCATTTCTTTTCCTTTAACATAGTTCTATTATTCACTAAAGTATATGAAATTTTGAATAAAATGGAATTCACCTTCTAGGTTAAACCTAGGTCTAAGTCAAAGGTAACTTAAATTTGGGTTTCCTAATTGCATTTCTAAGTTTGCCTACATCAACTAATACAGTCAAAATTACTTCATGTCTTCAAAATCAAATATATGCTTTAAGTAACCAGTTATTTCTCTTGGAATTCTGAAGCTACATAACACTTCAGTGAAACACATTTTCCCTTTAGCTAGTATATATTTCATTATTTATTCAGCTTGATCTAAGTCAGAGATGCAGCTAAGCATCTTTATCAGTCTTCTACTACTGGGTCTGGCCAATTTAGATAAAATTCCTATGAAAGTACTCAGATATTAAGCAAAAATACCTATGATTAGAGTTTTCCAGAAATACAAATATTCATGATTCAGATTTGTAAAGTACAGCACAACAAACATTGTGTTCCAAACAGGTGAAGAAGTGGCATCACTGAGTTTAAACTGATAATGTCGACAGGGAAAATCATTAGCAAATTCATTTATTAAGACTATGCACTCATGTCAATGAAAATGCAAATGTCTGCTAAGTTCTCCTTAGTATATTAATTATTGTGGACAGTATAACATAAACTTCTTGTATATCACATGTATCAAAATCAATAAATTTACTATATTTAGCCAAAAACATCTTGAGAGAAGCCACATGCTAAATTAATTTTCCCAAATATCGATAATGAAAATAATGGATTTTGCTAGATGTTACAAATATACAAAAGAGCACATGTGCCCTGGCTACAAGTAGCTTACAATTTAGTCAGAAAAAGGAAACCCAAATGAGAAGAAACATCTCAATACAGTAAAGTCTAAAAGTACAGAGCACTTCGGATAGCCTAATTTTATAGACATTAAAAAAAAACATTTTCAAGTAAAAACATCTGGGAAAATTTAGTTATTCTTTGATCAAGCCTTATTTTTTCATTTTAAAATGAAACTTTCTTTTCTCCTTTCGACCTTCTTGAAGCTTAAAACAGACACAACTCTTTCTAAAATACCTTACTGTCTTCAAAATGCACAAAAAAACATTGTGATAGCTTCAGATATGGACACAGAAGTGAGCACAAATAATGTCTTTCATTCCTCACCCTTGCCTGCCCCTTACCCCCACTGCCTTAGTTGATAGGCTTTGACATAAAGCACAGAGGCTGCTGAGAGAAAACATACTCTTTCCTTGGATCTGCAAGAATCAATAAAGGGAGACAGAAAACTTTCATAACTTTAAAACAAATGCTTTCAAACATTCGCATGCTAAGAATCACCTAGGGTGAATGAAATATCAAAGTCTAGAGGTGGGGACCCATACTCTTCATTTTAAACAAACGCTCCAACAGATTCCCACATCAGGCCTACTAGACTCAGAAAAAGATTGCCTTAAACCCAAGTTTACTAACCCCTGCCCAAGATACCCAAGCTACAGTAATATTCTGTTTCGTCTCTCAGTCACTGGCCTTCCTTAGCACATCAGCACTGGCTGTTCACTATCAATTGTCAAACTAGTGTTCCCAGTCATTATCTTGACCTCACAATAGTCAAGATCCTTCCTTTCAGGAAGAGTCTGAAAGCAGTGTCCAGCTGATAGATAGGCACAGAAGCAGACGGACAAATGCAAAGTGGAAATTATGAAGTAGAGAAACTTAAAAACATGAAACTTAAAAATATGAATTATATTGATTTGCAATACAGATATAAATACTAAAATCTTGTTTTAAACTCTGTGTTAGAAAAAAAGGAAAAGAAGACAGAAGTAGGGAACTATAGTCTGGTTTAAGTGCTGCCACTAATTAGCTTATTGACCTCAAGTGCTATCTTTTCTCTTCTGTAAATTAGAGAAAATGCTACTGTTCTTGTTTCTCTCACAGCAATGATATAAAAGTCAAATGAACTTATGTTTATGGAAATACACTGGGAAATTTAAAGCACAACACAATGATGCATGATACTTTTTTTAAAAATTTCTCAATCAATACAGTACCCTAAACATCAATGAAAGTTTACTTGATCTTGAATGTCTTCTAATACCTCAGGGTCTCTTATCAAAAGAAATTATCATTGAAAAATAAAACCAGGTACAGAAAACGCAGACCCTTAGACATACCCTGAAGTTGATTTTTTGAATATATCCTTGAAATCGGCTTGTTTTAAAGACAATTGCCTCCGTCTCCTGAAAGTGCAGTGCAAAAAAAAAAAAAAAAAAAAAAAAAATTGGTAAATGGGGGTTTTTTTTTTTTGGGTCAAATTTTTTCGGGGCATCCCCTAAAATTTTTATTTAAAATTATAAACTAATTTTTTAAACTCCAGCACTTTAAAGCCCACAATTTGGCTCAAATTTTTCAGTGCATACCCTGAAATATTTGATGTAAATTAGTAACTCATATTTATAAATCCTGAGCATTTAAGGCCACACAGAACAATTTTAAATTACAAAAATCAAGTTTATAAAACGTTGCCTACCCACTTCCCTATGTCTATGCTGGGACTTTGTGAGGTTTGAGCTTGCATAGGACTTGTGCAATGTTAAATTTGGTGGGGGGCAGTGGTGGAGGTGCAGATAGGGCAAGGAACCTACCATCAAACTATACTGTATGAAAATCACAAAAATTCAATAAAAATGTATTTTTTAAAAAGACCTTGCCTACAAAATCATGAGATTCCATTGGTTTGTAGAAGCTTTTATAATGTTTCAGGAACCACAGAATAGAGATTGACATTAAGTGTAACATTTATTGCAGCTGATCTACAAGACCAAATTTATCAAATCTGGACATAAGGAAATACTTTTCCAGTAAATATACCCTCAGCCTTTGAAATGATTTGTCATTTTTGAGCTTTTATGCCTAAAGGTCATTTCTTTGCTGATATACTGCTTTGCCATAAAACCTGAAAGCAAGTGACAGACATTACAAGCTTTCAGAGAACAGATGGCTAATGTTCTTCTAGGTTCATTTACTTCCAATTTTTCTTATTTTCATACTACTTGTAATTAATAAAAACATATAAATACATGTACTATCGTCGAATGAGAAGACAGGATTTTCTGTGAAGTTCTTCCTTTGAGTATAACTAGCTCCTCTGGGTTAATATACAAAAACAACAACATTGGACAGGCATACTTTTGTACTGTCTCAGGAATGCAGTTTTACATGTAGAGATTACTACAGAAGCACTGCGGTATATGCCGTTGACAGTCAACTCTTTTGAAAAATTACAATATGTTGGCAGGTGTTTGAGGATCTCCAACACAATGCATTGTTTATTTGCATTACTTCATTTATTGCATTGATGTTAGCAGCTTATACAAAATAAACATTAGTCTTACCTAATGTTTTCTTCAAAATAAACCATCTCGATTTTGGGGGGGGGTCATTTCACAAGCACTAGTGCTATATTAAAGTCATAACTAAATCAAAGTCATAGTCTAAGAGTATCTTTTAAAAGACCTTGACAAAGACCTTATCCATAATATTCTCTTAAATCTAATGACTTCCTATAAAAAGGATGGTTGGAGAGAATTTTATTTCTTTTTGAAAATGATATATTCAAGACAGCATCTCCTTAATGACAATACTGTTTCAATGCCTACTTTTAAAATGCTGTACAAATAAATATTGAATAATAAAAAGATACAATAGATTAAATTCACATCTTTCAAGTTTTGATACTCAGCTTCGCCAAGCAAAAATCAATTATATGATTTCTGTGCTTAAAATATATTAAAATATCTTTAAATACAGGTTATTTTATATTCTTATTAATATTATTTCTTTTCTTTGTGTAATGTAAGAAGAATCTGC
>NW_008330298.1:2199985-2210110 GCF_000622305.1 Nannospalax galili
ATCACACTTAAGCTATATAAATAAATCAATTACACAGTCTGAAATAAAATAAAACTCCCTTAGAGGGTTTTTTAAAAATAAATCAAGCTTTACACATGCTCCCTATGATTTTTACATGGTTACCAATATGTCTCCTGAATTCTACAATGCATATAAAATTGGTTTTTGTATACCGCTTCACAGCCACATCTGAAAATAACAGGCTTGCTATTTTAATGAATAAGTAACAGTCGTAAATAAAGGAAAAGAAAGATCTCTTACCAATAAGCCCATTTTTCTCTTAAGGTTTGAACTCTCATCATTTGTCATGTTCTTGTGGATCCCTCTCTCATCAAATTCTCTGGAGTTTTAAAGTTAAGAGCTGTGATGCACAGCTAGGCTCTGCTACATAGTAGCGCACCCCAGTGCACCTGCCTGGTATAACACTTCAGCTGTAGCTCCCAGAAGCAGAAACCAGCTTTTTTCATATGCAAAAGCCTATGTACTGCGCACCTTCCCTTGATGAGAAATTGTAGTCAAGGAGTTTGAACGATTTATATTTCATATCTAAACTCCCGATCAGATATGAAAATGAGAACCGCATAAATTTTGAGCTCAGTTTCAGTAAACTGAGAGGAACAAAGTGCTCATCTTTAGAGCAGAAGCAGAGTGAGACAAATACTAACACCAGGAGGTCTGACTTAGGAAAAACATATTTACCTGAAAGTAATCTTGTTTTTTCAAGGGTCACTGTCCTATTATTTGTCATATGACCTTAAATCCTTATTATCTTTCTCACTTTCCTGTATTGCAGATAGTAGCCAGTCATTAAATCCTGTATTTTCACTTTCATCCATTTTCCAGGAAATTACCCCCCTATTGGTTTTTCTAAACAAATACGGTACTTCAAAATAGATGCATGTATCTAGTCCCCTGGCACCTCCCATCTTTAATCATCAATCACACTGCATCTAGATCATTCTCTTGAAATAAAGCCACATGTGGCATAAATGAAGTATCAGTAAATAGTCAAAAAACATTTATATTTGGAATTAGCTGTGCTAGGTACCATGCTTAGTGATACTTATATAAAAACAAACAAGACACAATTCTCTTGATCTGTTTGAATGAGGGGAAACAGACATGGACTCTGACAGTACAGAACTGTGGTGCAGAAGCTTTAGTAGTATGGAACCAGAGTTCCACAACAGGAGAATAATGAAAAACCCTGCTGCAACTGAGGCTGGATAACGATGCATTCTTCAGGCTAACTCTAAAAGAAACACCCCATACAGATATGCAGATTTGCTGGAATACAACATGTTTGGGAGGCGGGGGGGAGGGGTCCAGAAAAGTCTTTAATACACTTGAAGGGTTCGCTGAATGAAAAAAAAAAGGCATGCAGTTTTGAGGGGAGTGAATTTTAAAGTATACAAAAATCATATAGCTGAAGGCAATGCATGGTAGTGAAAAAGTTGAGATTTTATCCTGTGGGTTATTTGTTGAGTGGCTCAACCAGAAAATGAATCAAGTGCAGAACCACCACCTGGAGAATAGAACGCTGGCTGAGCTGCTCCTACAGCTTACTGCCGTAGTGTCCCAGAACCCCAGCCCACCAAGCTCTATCATTCTCACTTTTCCTCCAGCAGTCCTCCTTGCATGCAATCTTTTCCTCGGTCTCCTTTTCTGAATTCAACTCATCCTTGTAGATTCACCTCAAATTCTGTTCTTTTCTGCAGTATCTTCCAGTTTTTCTTAAGATTCCTCCTTTGCAGGGACTGTGCATCATTCCTAATGTTTAGCATATAATGTACAAGAAATCACTTTGATCCCATGCCCAGTATATGAAAGGGAGTGATGAAAAGCTGACACAAAAGCAGAGGTCAGAGTGTGAGGCCAGCCGAGTGAACTCAAGAAACCCATTATCCCAGATTTCATAGTCCACGCTACATTCAGTAACTTCTTTCACCATTCTTAAGCTTCAAAAGGAAAATATGTGAGTTGTGAGAAGAAATGGGCCCAAGCTGGTCAGGATTTGCATTACTGGTTGTGTACATCACATCTCTAATTTAAAAATTACAGAGAACTGATGAGAAAGGGAAGCCAACAGAAGAGGTGAAAGACGGACAAGTGACCTTTGGACAATAACTGGTAAGTTGGGGAAACCTATGACTACGTTTGACTTTTGCAGTAGGTCAAAACAATTCACCTAAAGGTATTACTGTAAACCAGGGGAATTCATAAGGACCACAGAAAGAGCTGGGAAACAGGGTAGGTGATTTGATCTAGGATCAAATTCTTCAAAGACAGACCATAAATGGAGAAAATCAAGGTATGTGAAGAGAGTGCTACTTTTAAAATGGTTGACAGTGTTTGCTGGGAGGTTATTGAAGGACAAGAAACTGCACTGGAGAAACTTGTGCTTAGGTGTGAATATTAGTATTCTCACCCCATGAAATCACATCCCATTATGCTCAATGTCAAATACTTAGTAAGTACCCGAGCTTTCACTGATACTCAGCTTCGTCTCATTCTGTTTATGCATGTACAATAGCTTAGATTTATGCAATGATGCAAAACAATGATACATTCACTAATGAAAAATCTTCATCACAATGGTTTTATGTTAAAGTGAGTTAAGAGGATTCCATCAATAATTTCAAAAAGTAGCTAATACTTGAAAGTTTACTCTCAGACACTTAAGATTTTCCCAGATAAAATCTGTCTACATCCTTCATTTTTATTGAGAGCAAATCTCACCAGTTCCCTTTCTACTAACTTGTAAAAAAAAAAATACAAAAAAATAGAACATGTGACTTTGGAAGTGTGCCACATCTTTTCAAGTAATCTTCAAAAAGAATAGTAGTTATGGGGACATAAAAATGATTCAATTTGTCTTCAGAAGAATGTTTTTAAGCTGTGTATTAATTGTATTATGAATTGAAAACGACATAAAATAAGGCAGACCATTCACAAACTACCACAGTATTTCCTTTAGGTCTGGCAGGAACAAAACCACCGTTTTGACATTATATTTTGATTATAATAAGTATTTTATCCAAATTCACATAGCTAGTTCATCTCAAGGCTGCACAAAGGGAAAAGAGAAAGGGGGTAGAAGGATTACCACCTAAAGCCATTAGTAAGTGTCCCCTAATATTTGTGACTGACATGACAAGTATCCGATAATCTAGTATAATCCATGAGCACGTTCCTGCTGCTGATGTACTTAAGATAGCTCAGAACATGGTGAGTTAAGTAGTTCATAAAGTTTTCTATTCTACTTAAATATATGAAGGACACATTTTTGAGAACCAGCAGAGGTAGGTTCTTCCTTCCTGTGTAAACTCAAGTTTTTGATAACTAAGGAATCATTAAAGAGACTTATTCTCCACAAAATAAAATGTGAATCATAAGAGATAAATAGAAGACTACAATAACAAGCAATATCCTTAAGTGGTTCCTTTTGATGCCTGCATGATAGATCCTGTGTGCGCTCAGCACAGTAAATAAATTGTGGGGTGGATGGATGTGAGGGTGACTTAGTAAATGACGAACTGTACTGATCAAGGGAAACGCTTAGCTAGAATAAGAGAAATGTCAGTGGTTGATTTTCAAAGTAAAGATAACATTGGTTAAAACTAGGGAGTGAAGAAATGCATTTCATTAGTTTGTCACCCTCTAGACTACTGAATACTGAAAAATGAAACTGTCTCCTAGAATAAGTCATTTCTACAGGCTAATAATTAAAAAGAATAGGAGCATACTCTGTAGATTATTAGTTTCTGTTAAATTATTGTTGCAACCAGTAATGACGAAAGAATATTTGAAATCCAATACTGACAATTAATACTCCACTAGATGGAGCAAAAATATAAAACAGCGAATTCGATCAAGCAAGCCACTGCACATCACTTATACCCAGTAACAAAAATGGAATGGTGAACCATCAAGAGTAAAATATACAAGCAAAAGGAAGACTGGAGAAAGGAAGAAGACTAGTAGCAGGAAGGAAGTGAGAGCGAGAGGAGCACGGGGTGGGGGAGATATGGGGGTGGATACAATCAAAGTACATTATATACCCAAAAGAAATGGTCTTTATGAAACCCAGAACTATGTACAATGAAAATAATCCAATAAACAAAAAAATTAAGCACACAACTGAAACAACAGGAAGACATAATGCTAACAAGACCCTAACTTTCAAAATAGAGAAAAAACACATATTTGATTAAAGACCTATGAAACAGGATTCAACAGAGACTTATTTTTTAAGTTTAAGAACGTGTCTCAAATCTCTATCTCCACATTTCCTTTTATAAAAGCTAGCAGGGAACAAATACCAAGGGTATCAACACAATAAGAAGTATAAAAATAAAATAAAACAGGGTTTCCCAAGGGGAAGAGCCTATTTGCAAACTAATTTAACAGGAGGAGAAAGGGAAGTGAGAGAATGATGGCAGGAGGGCGGGAGCTCTGAAGGCTGTGATGACTAACTGATGCAAATCATCAGTTACTATCTCTGCTGTGTTCTGCAGAACTATTGGAAGGACTGGAAGCTGTTATTAAAAAGAAAAAAAATACTCTTATAATGTGACCTTAAGAGTTTTGCAAACATTGGACTTGAATTTGGGGACCCAGAAATTTAGTATGCAATGCCTCATGGGATAGTTGGAAATATAAGAAGCATAAAACCTGTTAGGAATCTGACCCTAAAGAAAGATTGGCCCAGGTGCCAAAGAGAAAAGTCAGATACCTATGGAAACAGGCATTAACAGTTAAAGGGAGAAGGTCCTGGACAATGAAATATAGTAGCTACAAATAGGACCCTGTATTAACCATCACAAACCAAGGCTGAGGTTGACACCCCAACTACCTCAGCTTTGTAATCCACAAGAGCCCCGCCTTTTTTATTCAACCCTGTTTCCATTATAGTTAGCTCCACATTCTTATACAACTAATAACAATACCACCTTACCCAGAACTGCCATGTAGCACTTACTAAAAAAAAAAACTTACACAAGTTGCAACATATAGTAAATCTGTGCATAAGAATACACAAGAACAAGCGGAGAGGGAGAAGAAAGGGAAATTAAGCCAAGCTTTTAGACAAGGCTTCCCCGTCCCAAAATACATTCTTCTGCTGTGAAACTCCTTCTCTCTCCAAATTCACCCCACCCCATTGCATTGTTTACTCTACTGCTGCCAGAAATTCTAGCAATTACAGGTTCATTTGAGCTAACAAGAAGCCTGCTAAAGCTATAATAAGTACTGCTGCCAGGATGATGTGGCTGGCTATCAGTTATTCACACATTGGTGTGAATTATCTCAATCAAGTCTCCTTCAACAGCAATGAGCTTTTGCCCTGAGGGACTGAAGCAGGGTACAGATAGGAAAGCGACTTCTGGAACCCTAGCACATCTGGCTTGGGTACTATTTCAAGGGATTTTAACACCATAGAGGAACCATAAGAGACCAAGAAACTGGGGCCAGGAAGATGGCCTAACACCATGGAGGAGCCTTGAGAGACCAAGAAACTGGAGGCAGCAAGAAGGCCCAGTGCGTAAAGGCCCCTACCCTCAACTCTGATGATCTGAGTTTGATTCCCCAGACCCACATGGTAGAAGGAGAGAGTCTATTCTCACACTAGTTCCATGCCTTGCTCCATTCCTGACACTCTGCCTCTACATGGCTCTGGGGCTCAGGCCAGTACTGTCCATGGGAAACATCAACCACTTAAATAGATAAACTACAATAATTGGGCCTAGGGTACAATGTCACCATCATGTATATGACATACAGTGTTCAAATAAATTATCTGCAAATAAACATTTAGAATGAAATGCATTACTTTTCTATTTGTTCTTTTCAACATTTACACACACACACACACATGTACATACGTGCACACGGACACACACTCACAGTCTTCAGTCTCTTGTGTTTTGAAAATGCTATGTCATTTTTCCTGTTACCATTCACTGAACTCTTGAAAGAGTGCCCCCACACTGATTGTGGCTGCCTCCTGTTCACATAAGCACTGCCTTTTCTTTCTTTTTTTATTTTTTAAAATATTTTATTTATTATTTTTATTTTATGTGTATGAAGGTATTGCCTGCATGTAGAAAGTGCACCCCTGTTATGCAATGCCCACGGAGGTAAGAAGAGACTGTCAGATCCTCTGGAACTGGAGTTACAGACAGTTGTTAGCTGCCATGTGGGTGCTGGGATTCAAACCCAGGTCTTCTGCAAGAACAGCTAGTGTTCTTAACCGCTGAGCCATTTCTCCAGCCCCAGCACTGCCTTTTCTTAAGTTTCCAATCTGAGTTGATTAACACTAACCAAATGCCGTTTTCTAAATTCTTGCATCACTTAGCGCACAATGTGTCTAGTCGGGTATCCTTATTTGTGCTCACCTTAGCTTTCTAAATGAAGACTGTAAGCCAACCATCTATAATCAGAGGTTGTCCATTCAGCTACTTAACCATTTCACGTGCACTTACTTTGTACCAGGGCTGTGCTTAGGTTGTTACATTAAAGCTGAGTAAACTCAGTTCCCCACCTTCAAGGTCTTCATGGACCTCTTCCTGGAGCATCAAGTAGCAGTTCATAAAATCTACTATAACCTAAGTGCCCTCCAGATGACATGAATGAACAAAAACATAGCCCTAACTAGACTGGGGCAGGGGATTAGAGAACATTTCACCGAGGTCAAAATCTGAGCTGAGTATTTAAGAATAAGCAAGAGTATGCAAGGCATCAAGTCAAGAGGGAACTGGAGAAGGAAGATGCAACACTAGTTAGAGCACAATTCCAATTGTGACTATATTTGATCAAAATAAGTCAGCAGTATGGAAAGACATTCAAAAAGATGTTATGAGTGGAACGCACAAGACTTAATGGCTAATGTTTGTTTATCACTTATTAGGTGCCAAGTAGTATTAAAATATTCCTAAATGGTTTTCCCATTTACTTGCTGCCCTAGTCTCCCAGCGACAGGAGCAGTTATACACATGGGATAAAACAATATTGGGCCATTGCAAATTGAGATGAAGTAAGTGTTTTGTTTCTTTTGCAAGGTCTAAACATTGTTAAAAAAATTAAAAATTAAAAATTAAAAAAAATTAAATATTTTTTGGTCTTTTTGAGATAGGGTCTCCCTGTAGCCCCAGCTGTCCTGGAACTCACTATGTAGACCAGGCTGGCCTTGAACTCATAGAAATCCGCCTGCCTCTGCCTCCCGAGTGCTGGGATTGAAGTCATGTGCCACCACGCCCGGCCCAAAAAAAAATTTAAAATTTTTTTAAAAACTAAAAAAATAATTTAAAAAAATCCCTAAATGGAACACTTATATCACACTCTCTCTTCCCAAGGCTCAGAGGTCATCACAGAAGGGGGGAAGAAAAACTGTAAGAGCCAGAGGTGGAAGACAGCTACAAAGAAATAGTGTTTTCCAGACAACAGGGCACTTGCACATATGAACCCACAGCACCTGTAACAGCATGCCCAATGATCTACATAAATTCAAGCCAGCCAAGATCCCAGCATGGAGGTGGGGAGGTGGGCAAGAAAACCCAAACATAGCTGAGGAACTACTGGCAATTGATAGCTGCTAGGAGAGGAAGAGTCGAGTTTCTTTAAGGATGTGATGCCGGGTAATTTGAACAGGCACCAGGGGATGGACCCATGCCCAAGAGCATTGGGGGAACAGAAATTAGACTCAGAAGGCCTTTAAAAAATATTAGAGGACACGCCGAGTGTGGTGGCACATGCAGAGGCAGGCGGATCTCTGTGAGGTCAAGGCCAGCCTGGTCTACATAGTGAATTCCAGGACAGCTGGGACTACAGGGAGACCCTGTCTCAAAAAAAAAAAAAACCCAAAGAATTAGAGGACACGAAGTCATGGGGGATATTAAGGTAGGGGTGGAAAAAAGGAGGACATGCAAATCAGGTCAAAATATGTTCTATGAAATTCTCCAAGAATCAGTAAAAATATTTTAAAAATAAAAATGTACCCATTTAGTCAGTGAACTTCCTTAATCCTTACTATACAGTGTTATAATGTAGGTTCTATTACTAACCTTCTTTTAGAGAAGACAAAACTAAAATACAGAAATACCAATCAATGTGATTAAGGTTACACATATAAATATTGGATTTGCAATTTATGCCCAAACAGTATAGTTCCAGAGCTACATGCTCTTAAGTCCCCTACTATATTATCTTCACTTTTGAGGGTATAAGGAGGGGAAGCCTAGATGATTGCCAGGTCATGGAGAGAGAAAAAAGTATAGGTAGAAAGGGCTTCTACAAACTGATAATGCCTAAATTGAGATTCTTGGAATTTAGTTCATTTTCTCCATATACACACTAGCGTTTTCTGGAGTGGTACAAATAAACAAACAGGTACCTGATTACGACCTCCATTTGTTTTCTGTTTCTGAACTTGGCACATTCATCTTCTTCTTGGAATTACTCATAAATGTGACTTACCACCTTTCTTAGGATGAAAGCTCCAAAGGCAAAAACAAAACCTTGTTCAATTTTGACGGACAGCAACTAGTGTCCAATATGTGTTCATTAAAAATAAATTGCCCTGAGCACAGAAAACAGTGCTTCTTGAAGTTTCCTTTTTTTCAGCCATCTGTGAGCTGTCTTCATTTGTCATCTTGGTGGAAACTTCATCGCTTACTTTTTCTTTAAATCAGTCTTAAAACTTAAGATTTATTTTCAAAAGGGGAAATGCATGACTACAAATGGAAAACTGATATACCACAAAGAAAAGCAACTTGTAAAAATGATATGTAATTCCTACAGTAAGTAATGCCTGTGTACAACCTAACATCCTACACAGTACTATACATTACATCGTTGGTACTGTGTTTTATTGGTAGTGGTTTGTATGGTTTTTCCGTGGCATTCATATGAAACAAAGTGAATGGTTTAAGGTGAATGATTCAGAGGCATTTGGGCATTCAAATGCTATGGAGCCACTCCAACAATCAGTGTTGCAAAATATTTTCATTACCCCCAAATAAATCTTATGCCCATTAAGTATTTGCTCCCTGTCACTCATTTTCACCTTTTGGCTGTCATGAACAGTGTTGTCCTGAACATGGATGTGCACAGGTATACATTTGTTTGAGCATCAGTTTTCAGTTCTTTCAGAAATATACCTAGAAATAGAATTTCTAAGTCATATGGTACTTCTATGAGGCAATTTTTAGGGACTCTTGAAGAGACATTCTATAGATTTCTTTGTGTGTTTCTATGTTTTTAAAGCAACACTGTTATTGAACATTTTCACACCAGGATGTTTCTCCAAACATATGACATGAAAAGAAAAAGGTTAACTTTCATTATGCTTATAAAAATACAAATTTGAAATGATTTCTTGATATTCACAGGCTCTTCTTTGCATTTGGTTCTTCTATAACAGTAGCAGATAATTCAGACAACTATGAAACTTGGTCTTTTTTTAATATTTTATTATTTTATTTTATGTGTATGAGTGTATTGACTGCATAAGTGCACCTGAAATGCCTATGGAGGTCAGAAGAGGGCATCAGATCCCCTGGAACTGGAGTAACAGTTGTTAGTCACCATGTGGGTGCTGGGAACCAAACACAGGTCCTCTGCAAGAGCAGTCAAAGCTCTTAACAGCTGAGCCATCTGCCAGCCTCAAAACTGGGTCTTCATATTTATCTTAAGATACATCACAGATTTCATCAAAACTATACCATACTATTACCACTTCCGCCATACTTTTCTGATCATTTTATTTTATTTTATTTTTATTTTTTAAGCTTTTCACTACAGCTTTAACATATTCAGTAACACACTCCAGAGCAACAATACAACTCTTTCACAAGTGGGTGCAAGTTTCTAGGTTCACAGTTGAATTAATATAGTTATATATTATTGAACTCAGTATAAGCCCTGTAAGACATAAAATTGGATGAGTTTTTAACCTTTAAAAAAGATCTGTCTTGCAGACAGACTCATCCTAAAACAAAGCCCTCTAGATAGGCTGACTAGATTCATCAGAAGGGCAAGCATTGGGGAATGGCTGGGGTGCCAACAACACAGCAGACAGTAGCAGGGATATCAGAATATAAGGGCTCTAGTGGTGGAGGGAGGCTCTGG
>NW_008330298.1:2210270-2228995 GCF_000622305.1 Nannospalax galili
CCAAGTGCAACCGATTATGACTAGTAATAATCAGATACATACAGATTAGAGATGCAGACACCAACATCTCAGTGTTAGTAGCAAAAACAATGAGTATGTCTGATCATTTTTAAATTCTGTTGTATTCAATGAATCAACAACAAAACAGAAAAAAAGCATAGATCTGATTCCACTACACAATTATATATATTGTATATATGGTTTTGTTGTATCCCTGAAAAGAATGCAGAATTACATTCTTGGCCTTGCCTGAGCTTTGCACCAGTAATGCATTTGGTCTGAGTGAGGTGGTGGTACCTGCTCTAGTTCTGACTTAGCAATAATATCCACGAATATCCATGATAAGTATGATATAGTAGGCCTTTCTTTTTCTAATATCCAGTAAAACAAATAGAAAATCTGTAAAAATTGTGTTTCTTTACTTCCAGTAAAATGCGCACCAGACTTTAGAAAACCCTGACATAACAGGAGCTGTCCTAGCCCTATATATTTTATTGCCAAAAAAAGAAAGACATTTCCATCTTATCTGGAAACCTCAAAAGTAACAAAGTATGGACACACACCCCCCACACACTCAAATAGAAAATGAAGAAAGCTTTGTAATAAGTGTGAAAACTTATCTCTCTTGACTTCTCCCAGAGAAAAGTTAAGCATCTGGTAGGCATTACACAGAAACCAAGCTACAGACAAACAATTTAGGAAGGATAAACATTCACTTAAATTAACAAGTTCCAATTGGGAGATGCACTCATCCTTTGATTTAACCGCATACATGGCGTTTAAATAATCATCACCATTTTAAACAGTATACTCCACTTCTTTTGATGCCACTAAGCTTGTCATCCTCTAGAATGTTCTAATGCCAGTCTTATGGTGAAGAGATCATTTCATTTTTTAATATGCAGACTATCACACCACCTTTCCATTTATTCTACTTTTGAATTTAAAAATTACTTAATTGCCAGGTGTGGTGGCACATGCCTTTAATCCCAGCATTGAGAAGCAGAAGCAAGCAGATCTCTGTGAGTTCACGGTCAGCCTGGTCTACATAGTGAATTCCAGGCCAGCTGGGGCTACACAGAGACCCTGTCTCAAAAAGACCAAAAAAGTTTTACTTAATCAGTTTTTTTCCAAATTCAAGAGTCCATTAATATATACATTAATAGTATAAACTGAAAAGATACATTAGTTTTCTATATAAAGATTTTGCTTCCAGGGATACACATAACTGAAGGTTGTTTTTTTTTTTAAAAAAAAAAAAAAAAAACATATAGGAACATAAATCTGTCCTCAAGAAAAATATTTTGGAAAATGAGTCCAAAACAATAAAGAATACAAAACAAATACATAAAGGTCAAATATGATAATGTATGTAAAGTCCCTAACATAAGTCTCATTAATGCCCCAGTCATTTAGCACATGACAACTTAGATCCTTCAAGATCAGGTGGCTCTCCTTGGAACTAAACCATGAATCCTCAAACCATTATTAAATTATAATTATCAAGCCTGCTTTAGTTTGATTTGTTCCCCGATTTTAGCAACCAGTACATTCAACCCCATCTAATAATTCTATATATTTGTATATTAGTTTTATTAGGCTGTAAGCACCCCTGAGGGCACCACAAAGCTTTAAAATTAAATCACAATTTAAAAAATTAGACACATAAAAGAGAAAGCTAATAAACACAAGCAATATCATCTTACTACCATATAGTGCCCTACTAATGGCAAAACAACTTTATAGTCTTTATTTTGTAATCTATTATTTTTTATAAATCTATCCTACCAAGAAGTTGAGACCCATGAAAATTAAGTGATAGTTTGTTAATAACAAAGCCAGAATTAAAAACCAAGTTTTAAAATACAAACCAGAGGCTAGCTAGGTGACAGGTCATAGGGGAGAGCCCAATACTAGCTTTCTGCTAAATAGTCATCATATTAAACTGACTCCAAATGAATTATTGTTATACCCATGGATTAATTCATATCTCAACTCTCACCAGAGAAACTTCCTTATGTGATTAACACAGAAACACACAACTGGTCAACATGCAGAGAACAAGAGGCTGCAGAATGCTTATCTCTGAATAGGATGCCTATATTAAACTTCTGCCTCCCAAGGCTCTGGGATCATTGTAGAAAATGGGGCAGAAAGATTGTAAGAGCCAGAGGCGATGACTGACCACAAAGAAATAATAGTTTTCCAGAAAGCTAATCAGTTACTCATATGACCTCACAGCAATGGTGACAGCATGCACACGTCCCATGCAAGCTCAAACCAAAGAAAATTCCAACATTGATGTGGGGAAGTGGGTAAGAAACTCCAACCCTTCCTGAAGAACTATTGGCAAGTGATGGTTGCTGGGAAGGGGAAGAGTCAGACTGTTTCAAGGATATGACTCTTGGTAGAGTAACCGAGTTCTAGTGGATGGACCTGCATTGAAGGACATCTGGGAACACAAATTAGGCTTTATTATACAATAAAGTACATTAAGTTGGGGGGGGGCAGTAAGAAGAGGTGTGAATAGGAGAGGGGATCTAAATACCATCAAAATATAATGCATGAAAATTGCAAAAATATACATAAAAAAAGAAACAAGAAACCAAGTTTATAAAGGCAAATAGAGGAAGATCAGTAAAGATAGTAGAATGCAGACAGAGAAAAGAAACAAATATACAGAAACATAGATACCCTATAGTAAGAACTGCTTATAGTAAGAACTGCTACCTTATAGTAAGAACTGCTTATGAAACTGTAAGCCATCACCTAGAAGATCTATCTATCTATCTATCTATCTATCTATCTATCTATCTATCTATCATCTATCTATCTATCTATCATCTATCATCTATCTATCTATCTATCTATCTATCTATCTATCTATCTATCTATCATATATGGGTTTAAATGTAGTTACCCTATAACAGGAGTTCAATGGCTCTAATAGACACTACATTCATGGACTTCCTCTTTTGGTGGTGTTGACCAAAGAGATCCCATAGATCTTCAAACAGCATTGGCTACTGCCATTGCACTTGGTTACCCACCAGAACTTGACAGTAAACCCTATTGCTGAAGACATTACATACCTGAGCTGCAAAACAAACGAGAAGAAATCAAACTGGTACTAACCTTGATGCTATATCTCTGCTTGATAGCTTTCACAGTGCTAGAAGATGCCATGTATACTACTGCTAAAGGTAATCCAACATTACCCAGTTGTAAACTTTGAAAACTACAATACCAACTCACTTGGCAAAATACACCCATTGGTGAACAGTGGCACAAATATTATGGGAGTAACCAAACACCTTCTGCATGGATTTAAGGCCAGCTTCTCAGGATGGAATCCATACACGACAAGAACCTCTGGCTAGACAGATCACAAGCCATAGGGGACTACTACTATCAATCTGCTTAACAGACCTAATATTAAACTGACTCTAAATGAGTTACTCTTACACATTAGTACATCTCTCTTGCGGTAGATGGCAACAACATAGAGACCCACAAATAGTAAGCATGCAGAGAATAAGAGACTGTAGAGTGTTCAATCTTAAATGAGGCACCTATATTGCATCCTCTTCTCCCAAAGGTCAGGGATCATTGAGGAAGAGGGAGCAGAAAGATGTGGCAGATAAATACAAGGAAACCAAATTGTCTGGACACTACAAAGGAGTGCACATATGAACCCACAGTGTGTATGACAGCATGCACAATAGATCCTAGGTGAGGATCTATTGGCATTTGATGGAAGCTGGGAGAAGGACAGTCAGTTTTCCTTACAGGTGTGATGCTTGCTAGGTTGACCAGAATCGAAGGGATAGACCCATACCCCATAGAACTCAGGAAAAACACAGATTAGACTTGATAGGTTTTTTTTAAAAAGATATATAATAATAGAGGACATGAAGTTGGGGGGGGTAGTAAGATGGGGTGGAGAGGGGAGAGGGGCTCTGAATATGATCAAAACACACTGCATGAAATTCTCAAATCATTGAAAATATTTTAAAAGGATATTTGAAATATATTGTTTTGGTGTTGTTCAACCACAAGTACAATTTTAAAGTATTATACCTTAAAAATAACCTTGCACATTATACACAGTGGCTCACAGAGACCTTGCACACGATACATAACTTGGTTTCATCTGCCTAAGTCTAATTCACGAAGGAAAAATCACACTGTAAGGTGAAATGGAAAGTTGTAAATAGGGAATCATTAACGATGTCAGAGGACTGGAAAAATAGGAAAATGGAGTCATAAGAAATTGGTTAGTAGGAGAATTGCAGATACCAGGAACAACCATCATACATAGGGCCTAGATTAAATACCCAAGGAAATGTCTTACACACAGGACTAAGCTCTAGACTTTACAGGGGCAGGCACACCTGTGGCTCAATGACGGGCAGAGAAGTTTCTGTGGTGCTCATTCAATGGAATTTTCCAAATACCCACCATGTGAAACATACCCCAAATTCAAGTTCCGAAGTGTGCCATTAGAAACATAAGTGTGTCTCTGTGGATACCAGAAGGAAAAGCCTGGTGGACCAATACAAAGAAACTGAAAGACAAACCTCTTCTTCCAGTATATCTAGTCACAAAACTCCAGTGGTCAGGTAACAAAGGAAAGAACTGTTTAAATGGCACCAGTTCCATTTTCACAAAGCAAGTGAAAGTTTAGTCGAAAGACCACAAACAAGTTACTGACATAATGGCTAATACAAAAGTGCTGTTTTTTTTTTTTAAAAAGAGCCAAATTATAGCCTCGTTAGTTCAAACATTGGTTTTACAAAATTTACTTTCTAGACAAACTTGCCAGAAAAAAGAATTATGTACCACTGTTGTTTTGATTCTATTGATCAATGCTATATATAAATTATTTATCAGAATAACTATTTTACATGTTAGCATTCCTCCTACTCAAAGTGGCTTCATAAGTAATAACTCACTTGTACTTGTAATGTGGGATTATTAGCTTCTGCTGACAAATAGGAACATAATGTACAAACACCAATATGAGTCCAAGTTTATTAGCTATTTTACACCAACCTTCCTCCACACAAATCAGTCTTCATTCAGGCTCTTAAGTTCATCATTCCATTTGGCCAAACATATATAACCAAGAGGATGTTCCAGGCCCAAACCTACACTTTCTCAAAAGAATCTTAACCATCATTAGGAACTGTGGACATATTTAGGCTTTCCTGCTCCAAACACCCAAAATGCTGCAAGATAAAATAAATTTCATCTACATAGATTCAATGTTTGTTTCAGGAATCGTGAAACCCTCAAAATTATAACCAACACAGGGCTAGAAAGGTTGCTCAGTGCTTAAGAGCACTTACTGCTCAGTTCCCCCCATCCACATGGTAGCTTAAAACCACCAGTAACTCCATTTCCAGGAGATCCAGAGTCCTCTTCTGCCCACCACAGGCACCAGGAACACGTGTGGTGTGCATACATATGTGCAGGAAAATAATCATATTCATAAAATGAAAATAAATCAATCTTAAAAATTATAACCAACAATGAACTTTTTTAAAGCAAAATAGAAAAGGATTGCGTTTATTGGCTAGAAATGAATACGCAAGTAAACTTATATTCACTTAATTAGCTTTAAAAGAAATGCTTCCGATGCTTTGGGATTTTGTGAACCATTGAAAGAAAGAAAGAAAGAAAGAAAGAAAGAAAGAAAGAAAGAAAGAAAGAAAGAAAGAAAGAAAGAAAGAAAGAAAGAAAGAAAGAAAGAAAGAAAGAGAGAAAGAGAGAAAGAGAGAGAGAGAAAGAAAGAGAGAGAAGAGAGAGAGAGAGAAAGAGAGAAAGAGAGAGAAAGAAGGGAGAGAGGGAGAAAGAAACAGAGAAAGAGAAAGAAAGAAAGAAAGAAAAGGTTTAGCTTCTTAGGGTAACAACTTTGTTTTACAAAGTAAGAACATTTTTTTAAAGGCAACTCCTTGTCCACAATTTTAAAACACAAATATTTGGAAATCTAATGTGCCTTCTTATAATTTATTTGGCATCAAAATCTGAGCTGAATGGAACACATCTGGCAGTAAAACCTGGTGTGAACAGACATGAGAGCTATCTACAGGTTTCTCTCAGTGTAAACATTCATATGCTATACTGTGGAACCTTTGCTGTAACTGTTTGCGGCATGCCAGGTTGGACTCTACTGGGACTCTTGCGTTACATAGGATACATGGACTTTATCGGCTTTCCGAAATCCAAAATGAAACTAAATTCCAAAACTTACCTTTTCTCCGGTAATTCAGATGATAAAGGTACAGATTCATAGTCTTTGCTTACCATTGTTTCATTAAAATGATGAAATTTAAGCAGCCAACAAGTAGGAAGGGCGATGTTGGAAAAAGGCTAGCCCCACATATTCAATAAAGTTAGCTTTCTGATAGAAAATCAAATCCTTGCTTTTTGTAGGACCTGTGTTAACCAGTATGTGGGAATCACTACTATTGAAAACCAACTGTTGGATAACTCTACATTCAAACATTCAAAAGATGGTCTTCAGGGCTGGAGAGTTGGCTCAGCAGTTAAGAACACTGAGTGTTCTTGCAGAGGACCCACATTCAAATCCCAGCACCCACAAGGCAGCTAACAACTGTCCATGACTCCAGTTCCAGGGGACCCGACAGCCTCTTCTGTCCTCTGCGGGCACTGCACGACATGGATGCACTTATCTACATGCAGGCAATACACACATACACATAAAATAAAAATAATAATTTTTTTTAAAGATAACCTTCAGAACTTGTGGAGTGTGAGACAGGATTGTCACTACAGGACAGGAATGGGAGGCTGTTCGATGACTCCTGAAGATGGTAGATAAATGATATTTATGAAGCAATAGAGGCAGTGGTCATGAGTAATCCATTCAATGATAGAATTTCAGCTTTTACTCTGGAGCTGCCTTTATACTACAAATTAGAATTGTGTATAATACTGGTCCAAATGTAATTGAAAATGTTCTTTGATAGTGAAAGAATTCATGTGACTAAATGACACGAATGTACAAGAATAAACCAAGAAAATGCCAGGCATGGTGGCACACACCTTCAATCTCAGCACACAGGAGGCAGAGCTAGGCAGATCTGTGTGAGATCAAGTCCAACCTGGTCTACATAGTGAGTTCCAGGTCAGCTGGGGCTACAGGGAAGCCCTGTATTTAAAAAAAGAATAAGCCAAGAAATCCAAAAAGGTGTACTGATTGTCAGCATACTGGGAAAACTGGAAGGAAAAAAATCACCAAAAAACCACCTTGTTGCATAAGAATTTTATGGCTTTTTCAGATTCTTTCTGAACTCTGCCTAGTCTCTTAACAGCTTGATACATTAACCAACTGGACTACTTGGGCGTGTCAAATTCTCTCTGAGCAGATGCTAATGAGTCAAATATTCCACAGTTTAAGAGCAAAATATGCAAGTTATACTATAAAGCCCATTATCTGTATCAACAGACAAGACAATACATAGCCTGGCATGGTGGTGCAGGCCTTTAATCCAAGGACTCGGGAGGCAGAGGCAGGTTGATCTCTATGAGATCGAGGTCAGCCTGGCCTGCATACTGAGTTCCAGGCCAGCTGAGGCTACAGGGATAATAATGGGATGGATTTCATATGATTTGGCTGTAAGCAGGATTCATGTGTTAACTATCTATGAAGAGCAAAAGCACAGAGAGGGTATTAAAAAGACAACTTTCAGGAGTTAGCACTCTCCACCACAAATGTTCTGTGAATCAAACTCAGGTCATCAGGTTTAGAGGCAGGTGTCTTTACCCTATAACTTAGGAAATGAAACTTTAAAAAAAATCCCCATGTTCCTAACTTTAAATAACCAGGAATAGATTATCATGCACTCACTAAAAATCATTTATTATGAGAACGCTACAGTGATTCTATAAATCATACCACAGTTAGCTGAAAAAAAAAATCTTGTTTTCAACTTTCTCATTTTCTAAGACAACACGATTAGGAAAAAAACAAACCAACAAAAATAATAACACAGTAAAGTAGTTAGTATTATTGTCTTTATTGTTGTTGAGATGGGATCTCACTATATTGCTCACTCTCCTTGTAAACTCCTGCATCTTCCTGTCTCAGCCTCCCCAGTAGCTGCTGACTACAAATATATACCACCATATCCAGTAAGCAAGTTAATTTTTTTGAGCCAAGATTCCATGTATCACAGGCTGGCCTTGAACTTACTATACAGTCAAGGATGATCTTGAACTTTTCTTCCTCCTACCTTCTACCTCCAGAGTGTTAGGATTACAGGCATGTGCCACCACACCTAGTTTATGGAATGCTGGGTTTTGTAAATTAAGGCAAGCACTGTATCAACTCTGCTACATCCTCAGATACTACTTAGTACTAATATGAAGAAAAGTACCAAATTTACAGGCAAAATTTATACAATTTATCATAAACAAAATATGGACACTAACTTCAGGAAAGCACTGTTTGTGAGTATCACCACAACAGACATTCTGTGAAATAACTAAACATTAAGTAGAAGCATAGAATTCATTCAAAAGTATGACTGTGAGGGAAAAGAGAACAACTTAAAACTTGAAGTACAGAAAACTGTTCTGTTTTGCTTTCTTAAACTTTGGTCCAATACCCATTAGTGAGGCCAGTCAAAGCCGACATGTCCTGGGAGGAAGGGATGGTAGAAGAGATTTGTGCTACTTGCAAGGCTGATAAAGGTGTCACTGCAGAACACAGCATTAACAGAGACCTGGCATGCTGTATTGGAAGCTGTGGAAAATGAGTAGGGAGTCAACAGCCTTATGAAATGTCTAGTCATATTGGAAACCACTGAAGAAATGTAAATAGGGAAATAATAATCAACATATCTACATTTCTGAAAGATCATTATGGTGGCAGTGAGAAGAATGAACTGACAGAAGGGGTTTAGAGAAATGTCTAGAGGCCAAAAACAAACAAATAAACAAACAAATAAACAAATAAATAAACTGGGGGCTGGAGAGAAGCTTCAGAGGTTAAGAGCATTGGCTGTTCTTGCAGAAGACCCGAGTTTAAATACCAACACTCACATGGGGGCTAACAACCATCTTCAACTCTAGTTCTAAGGGATCTGACGCCCTCTTCTGTCCTCTGCAGGCACTGCATGACATGAATGCACTTACATACATGCAGGCATAACACTCATATGTCTAAAATAAAAAATAATTAATTAATTTAAAAACTAATAATAAACCCACAGAAGGATATTATGATGAAGTTGTTGAGTTATTTGGGCTTGAACTATGGCAGCAGTGATAAGAATGAAGTGTCGGGAAAGCAGATTTGAGAAATAAAATTTGGTGACTGTAAGTATAGGGGATGAGAAAAAGAATCCAAGATGATGCTCAATTTTCTGACTTGGCAACTAATCAAGCTGTGGTATCATTTCATAAGGTCAAGACTATAGGTACTGTGTGCCATGATTTGTAAATATCATATTTGCTATAGAGAGGAGCCTTCACTTGGAGTAATTATATTTAATGTTTTAAAATATTAGTGTTTTCAGATTGATGGCATTATACTTTTCCAGGATTTTCTCAAATAGTTCAGTATGAGTATAAATTATACATATGCACAAGGTAATGCAGTTCAATGCATGAATGCTCAATTCTGAATAACTAGATGCTGGTAACCTCTGATCATATGTAACTCCAACACTCTACTAAATATCTTGGTGGCTTTGTCAGGAAAAATGAACACCAACATATACTGAGACATGATAAAGATACTGCTTTTTCATGCAGAGTCTGCCTGCCCTCTACAGTGTGCCCATTTCTGAAGGCCAACACCCTTATTCTCTCTTATATTTATAGCAAGCCAGGAGTTAAGTGTCAGTCTCTGAAAATGTGATGCATTCATTTATTTTTCCACTGAAACACACAGCTACAGTGACTTTAAACAACAACAACTGAATTTCTTACAGTTCTGGAGGATAGAAGTCTAAAATCAAGTGGGCAAAGCTTACAGGCAGAATTCAGTTCTTGTCTTTTCAAGCACCTAGAGAGGACCTGCATTCCTCGGCTTGTGTCACCTTCCTACATCTTCAAAGGGCATCGTTACTCCAACCTCTAGATGCTTCTTCACATCTCCTTTCCCTAACTCTGACTTCCTTGTGTCCATTTTATTAGTTCCCTTGTGACTGCAATGGGATCACCTGAAGAATCCAGGGTATGCTCCTGTCCTAAAATCCTTAATGCCATTTTAACCATGTGCAGTATAACAGTTACAAATCCTGGAGATTATGATACAGATACCTCAGAGGGTGTTATTCTGTTCCTCATATATAGCATTTATCAGATTTCTTTACCATAAAGGCATTGTTCCCATTCCATATGCTTTTCTTTAAAAGTAATCATTAAATCTGTACTTGGATTTGAGTAGGTGAATGAAGTTCCATCTTGTGGATGGGGTATATGCATACGTATGTATGAATACATATTTATAAATACATGCACACATTCAAACACAAATAAGGAGTTCTTTAAGGAAGACTTTTTCTCACTTTATGCATTTATTTATTTATTCAATCATTTATTTCAGTGAGCACTAACTAATTCTAAGAGCATTGGTGTGTGATGATTAACTCATTTAAATTTTCCTTTGGCAAACATTAGTTGAACAACTAATATGTTCAAGCCATGCCTATGAGTCCCACAGCATAATAAAATCAATCATAGAAGAAAAGCAAAAAGAAAAATTAAGAAAACTAACACTAATAGCATCTCTAAAACAGAATCAGCCTAAAAGGTAATATTAAGGTATTATTTATATCAAGTAAGAGTTTATAACATGCAACTGTTTTCTTTATTATGAATTTTTATTGAGGTGTCAACCTGACCTTGGTGTTTTGGAGAGGATTGTGGAAGCGTTTGGAACTTTGAACTGGAAAAGTCATTGAGTGCTTAGAATTTGTTGCTGTGGAGCTTGAAACAGTTATGCTGAAAGGCTTGTGGACGATGGAGGCCTGGCTTGTGAAGCTTCAAAGGGAAGCAGAGACTATCAGTGTGATATTTTGAATTGAGAAAGTGTGGGTTCTGGTCAGCTGGGGCTGAAGAATCAGCTGTGATTAAAAGACCAGATCCTGAAGTAAAACTTTTGCTTTACTGGGACAGTTGGTGCTGGTTAGCTGGGGCTGAAAAATCAGGTATAAGTAACAAGAGACCAGCATCACTAGCGAAATCTTCTGGGAAGTACTTCCTCAGGGTCAGCACACAAAGGAGACCCAAGCCTCCATCTCAAGCTGGAAGCAGGAATTGGTACAGTGTAAGAGTCTCCTGCATGGTTCTGGTATTGAAAATGTGAAGGGGTCACAGAGAACAGCTGAGGCTTGGCACCCAAAGAGGTAAGGAAAATCCATTGGTGAAAGTGAAGCCTCACTTGCAGTGAAGACCCCAAGACTGAAGGAGTCATGGAGAGTATCTGAGGCATTGCACCCCAAGGGGCCAGAAGAGACAATTGCTGAGGGTGCAGCCTCAGTTTCAGGGGAGATCGCAGCTTTTTGGAGATGCTAGGAATATGGGACAACCACCAAGGGCAGCATCAGGTGTGGAATGGAGCCGGCCTGGGCCTGCGAGATGAGCTGTGTGTGCTGTGGATGGCAGAGTCAGAGAAGTGGAACTTCCAGAACCCTTTGGAGCCCAGAAGATCATGAGTGAATCCCAGATGTCCAGCATTGAACTACTTTGCTGGACTTTGGTTTTGCTTAGGTGTGCCCATTCTTCCATTTTAAATAAGACAGTATTTGTTTTGGATTATACAGGAGCCCACAGTTAAGAAACTTTTAGAAGAGGATGAAATTTTAAGTGTTTGGATTTTTTAAGGACTGTGGGACTTTGAAGGTTGTACTGTCTTATGTTGTGATATTAAAATCATATCCCAGGGACAAGAAATGGAAAGGTTGTGGTTTCATAGTGATGTGTTTTTGTGTCAAATTGGCAAGGGGTCAATTGTGCTGGATAGCATTAGTGTCAACTTGACACACATGGGTTGAGGGAGCTTCAATTGGGGAATTGCCTCATTTGGACTGGCCTTAGGCCATGTCTGTGGGGCATCTTCTAGATTACTGAGTGATGTGGGAGGGCCCAGCTCGCTGTGGGTGGTGCCACCACTGGGCAGGTAGTCCTATATTGTATAAGAGAGCAGTCTCAGCATGGGTCAGGGGAGCAAGCCAGTAAGCAGCATTCCATCACAGTCTGTGCTCCAGGTCCTGCCTCCAGGTTCCTGCCCTGAGTACCTACCTTAGGTTCCCTTATGAACTATGACCTGAGAAATGTGAGACAAATAAACCCTTTCCTCCCCAAGTTGGTAGTGGTCAGAATGTTTTGTCACAGCAATGGAAAAACAAACTATAACACTGATAAAGGCATAATACACAGTGTAATAAACGATTTCTATTTTGTATTGCATTTTTTTTATTTTTTAGAAGAAGCATTTTATCACAGCTTTAACACACTTAATAACAGTTTCCAGAGCAATGATACATCTCTTTCTAAAGTGGCTATAACATATTTAGGTTCACTGTTGAATTAATACAGTTATGCAATATTGAACTCAGTATAAACCCTGTAAGACATAAAATTGAATGAGTTTTGAACCTTTAGAAAAGATCTCCATTTCATTTTAAAACACAGTGTTTCTTACAGAAAAACTCATTGTTTTTGTTAATAATGCTGAGATGTTGGTGTTTGTGTCTCTAATCTGTATGTATCTGATTATTACTAGTCATAGTCAGTTGCACCCAGCTCACCTGTGTATGTCTATAAAGTCATCGGGTAGATTTCAATGGTAATTTTTATCACCTCTAGTAATTAAGATAACGTAAAATTGTATGCTCCTCCTCAAATATAATTCATTTTTTAATGTGTTGATTTGTGTGTGTGTGTGTGTATGTATATCACACAGAGCATCTCAAACCATCTTATTCATCTATACACCCACTTCCCAGATGGCATACTCCCATAGCCTCCCCGCCACATTTACTATCTGGGAGTCCCTTTGGATACCCTGGCCAACAACTCAAAAGAAGGAATCTCCTATCTGGCATTGTTGTTTGTTATTTAGCCTTTAGCTATACATATGGGCTCTTAAAAATTATATTGGCCCAATTAATCTTTGGTTATACTTTCCTTTTGGGTGTTTAAGGCCATAGAGTTGGCCAAGATAAATCAATTTATTTTTACTCTTAAGGTCCTTTAAGGATCTGTTCCTCAGGGGTCACATGGGCTTGGGAGGAGCCTCTGGTTCCTTTCTTTTACCAGTTCTGCCTATGTGAAGATAAGTCAAAGGTCCTGCTCGACCATGGCTGGTTTCACTTGTAAGCATGGAGGAAATGTTTGCTCTGTGTTGACCCTCTTCTTTGTAGACTAGATGCTAGTTCATGTCCATCTCGTGGCCTCCTTGATCAAGAGGACAGGAGACCCACCACAATTACAGGAAATTTTGGGATATGCTCATAGTCCCTTGGAACTGGTCGACCTAGGAGGGCAAGAAGCAAAAACTGTCCTTTATGTCCCTCTGACCAAATAAGTATAGGCCTTATAAGTATAAATATAAGTATAGTTCCACCAGTCTAGTACTTTTAATTACTGTGTGCCTTGTAGAAAGATCTTGGGTAAAACCCAGTTTGTCTCAGATAAACCATGCCTAGATATATATTACTTGATCTGGTATGTATAATTTGTCAGTAGGTTGTTGGACTAATATGGTTCCCTCTGGTTTTTAAAACTAGCTAGGCATTATTTATCTCTCACATTGTCTAACTCCTCCATCACGGTTTCCACAATTAAGGTGCCCCCATTTTCCCCCTTTCTCCCTTAATAATAATACCCTTCTCCCATGGTCCTACCTCTCTTCAGCTCCTTCTTTCCCTTTATCTCCTAGGTTCCTTGTATATACTTTCCTCCCCCCTCCGTTAAAATAACCCAATTTTTATCCATATATCCCTTATTAATGCGTGTTTCCTAATGTTCTTCTCTTTCAGGTTCTTTTCCTTTTCTTCCCTGGTTCCTTTCCATAATCGTGGTTCCTGTAGTTATGTTTGGATACATACTCACTTATCAGGATTTGGTTCTAGGATCAACATATTAAGTATAACATATGAAGTTTTTTTTAATGAGTCTGTGTTACTTCACTTAGTATAACAGTTTCTAGTTCCATCCATTTACCTGCAAATTTCATGATTTCATCTGTCTTTACTGCTGACTAGTACTCCATCGTATAAATGGACCACATTTTCATTATCCACTCATCAGTTGAGGGGCACTGAGGTTGCTTCCATCTTATAGCTAATGTGAAAAGAGCAGTAACAAACATAGATGTACAAGAGTCTCTGCAATAGGACGAGTTCTTTGGGTATACGCCAAGGAGTGGTATAACTGGGTCAAATGGTAGGTTCATTTGTAGTTTTTTAAGAGTTCTCCACACTGCTTTCCATGGGGGTTGAACACATTTGCAGCCCCACTAGCAGTGGATGAGCGTTCCCCTTTCCCCACATCCTCTCCAACATTTGGTATCCTTTGTTCTCTTGATCTTAGACAGTCTGACTGGGGTAAGATGAAATCCTAAAGTGGTTTAACTTACATTTCTTTAATAACTAGTGACGTTGAACTAGTGATGTTAAGATGCTTCTTAGCCATCTTTACTTCTTTTGAGAGCTCTCTGTTCAGCTCCTTAGCCCATCTTTTAATTGGGTTACTTCCTTTCTTGATTCTCTGTTTTTTTAGTTCATTATATATTCTGGATAGTAAACCTCTGTCAGATGTGTCGCTGGTGAAGATTTTCTCGCATTCTGTGGGTTTTATCTTCACTTCCCTGGTTGCCTCCTTTGATGTACAGAAGCATTATAGTTTAATGAGGTCCCATTTGTTGATTCTTGACCTTGATTCCTGAGCAATTGATGTCCGGTTTAGAAAATCCTTTCCTACAACTATATCTTGTAGTTTTGCCAAAGTTTTCTTCTAGTATTTTCAGAGTTTCAGGCTTACATTGACGTGTTCTTTGATCCATTTGGAATTAACTTTTATGCAAGGTGAAAGATAGGGGTTTAGTTTCATTCTTCTACAGGTGGAGATCCAGTTTTGCCAGCACCATTTGCTGAACATGCTGTCTTTCCTCCAGTGAATGTTCTTGGCCCCTTTGTCAATTATCAGGTGGCTGAAATTGTATATACTCATATTTGGGTCTTCAATTTTCTTCCACTGATCTATGGGTCTATTTTTATGCCAGTTCCATGCCGTTTTTATGACTATAGCTCTGTAATATATCTTAAAATCTGGTATATTTTCCCCCCAACACTGCGGTTAGTGCTCAGGGTTGTTTTGGCTATCCGACGTCTTTTGTGCTTCCATATGAATCTAAGGATGGTTTTCTCCAATTCTGTGAAAAATGTCATGGGGATTTAGGTTGGCATTGCATTGAATCTATAAATGGCTTTTGGTAGAGTGGTCATTTTCACAATATTAATTCTTCCAATCCATGAGCATGGGAAGTCCTTCCATCTTCTAATGGCTTCTTCAATCTCTTTCTTTAAAGATTTAAAATTTTCATTGCAGATATCTTTAATGTCTTTGGTCAGGTTTATCCTGAGATTTTTTTTGCAGCTATTTTGAAGGGGAGTATTTCCATGTACTGTTTCTCTGATTGCTTTTTATTGGTATATAGAAAGGCTATAGCCTTTTGTAGGTTAATTTTGTAGCCTGTCACTTTACTGAATGTGTTAATAAAATCTAGGAGTTTTCTGGTGGAATTTTTGGCATCTCTTAGATATAATATCATATCATCTGCAAAAAGGGATAATTTGATCTCTTCTTTTACAATTACTTCCCAAGACCAGCATCTTTCCAGGGCCCTGATCCCAGGCCCATCCATCCCCCAAATTCCTAAGGAAAACATCTTACCTGGAGGGATCCAGACCTTAGGAGAAAGGCTGAGAGCATCTGATCCTCATCTGACTTGGGCCTCTGTGGGAACTACTGAAGACAAAAGCAATCTAGCCGCTCCAATATAGAATGAAAAGAGAGAACCGGAAGCATAGAATAACCAGCTTTTCATGCCCAAAAAGGAAACAACAAAGGCACATAAAGTTTACAAAAAGCAGACCTAAACATGAAGGATTGAGTATCACACGAGAATCAGAAACTACAAAAGAAATTCACATGTCAAAATCACATAGAAAAAATGACAGCATGAAAAACCAAAATAACATATCCCCACCTAATACCAATAGTCCTCTAGAGGAGTACAATGAGAACCCCCTAGAGATAATGTGGGACATGGAACTCAAAAGGACAGCTAAAAACATAATAAAAGAATTCAGTGAATTTAAAGAACACAGTTAGAAATATTGAAGACTACTCAGGCTGAAATGAAGAAGGAATTGAAAGACTCAGTAAAGCCAATTAGAAATGACTTAAGCCTCAATAATAGGATGAATGAAATGGAAAACAGAATATTGAGACTGGAAGATAAACTGGATGAACTAGACCATAAAGATTATGAAAAAATTAAGAAAGGACAAGGGTGGAATATGCAGGAATTGTGTGACACCATAAAATGGCCAAACTTACAAATCATAGGCATACAGGAAGGAGAAGAATCCCAAGATAATGGCATGGATAAGATCCTCAACAGAATTGTAGAAGAAAATTTCCCAAAATTAAAGAAGGACATGCCCATACAAATACAAGAGGCATATAGAACACCAAACAGACAGGACCAGAAAAGAAACTCTCCATGGCACATCACAGTAAAAACACTAAACATACAGAATAAAGAGATAATACTGAAAGTCGCAAAAGAGAAACAACAAGTCACATATAAACAAAAACTCATTAGGATTACAGCTGACTTTTCAGTGAAAACTATGAAAACCAGAAGAGCCTGGACCAGAGTGTTCCCAGTTTTAAGTGACCACAGATGCCAACCCAGATTACTATAACCATCCAAAATGTCTATTATAGTTTAAGGGGAAAGAAAAATCTTCCCTGACATAAAGAGGCTAAAGGAATTCATGTCCACAAAACCAGCACTTCAGAGAGTTCTGGAATCAATACAAAGAGCTGAAGAAAGGAATGACTATACCCAATGGGTTGCAGAAAGAAATTCAATGAAGGTATAACTGTGGAAAAGTACAGGTATATTAAGAATGTAAACAGAAGTAAAAATGACAGAATTCCACACACATATTTCATTAATAACTTTAAATATTAATGGACTGAACTCCCCAGTCAAAAGACACAGACTAGGTGAATGATTAAGAAACAAAACCCATCTTTTTGTTGTCTGCAAGAAACTCATCTCACATTCAAGGACAGACACTATCTTAAGGTGAAAGGATGGAAAAAAATATACCAAGCGAATGGTACTAAGAAAAAAGCAGGTGTTGCAATTCTAACATCTGACAAAATAGGCTTCAAACTAAAACTAATGAGAAGAGATAAAGAGGGTCACTTCATTCTGATCATAGGAACAATAAACCAAGAAGATATTACAATCGAACACATATTCACCAAACTTTAGTGCACCCAACTTCATAAACACAATACTACAGGACTTTAAAACCCATATTAACCCCAACTCATTAATAATAGGGGACTTCAATACCCCACTGCCTACATTAGATAGGTCAACAGGGCAGAGAGTTAACAGAGAGACACCTGAATTAGACAATACCAAATATCAAATGGACCTAACAGATATCTATTCCACCAAAGCACCAAAGAACATACTTTCTACTCAGCACCACATGGAACCTTCTCCAAAATCAACCATATACTGGGGCACAAAACAAACCTCAACAAATAGAAAAAGACTGAAATAATTCCATACATTCTATTAGACCACGATGTAATAAAGCTTACAATCAACACTGGAAGAAGCCTTGGTCACCACATGAAGACATGGAGATTAAACAACACACTCCTGAATGATGAATGGGTCAAAAGAGAAATTAAGAAAGAAATAAAAGTGTTCCGGGAACTAAATGAAAAGGACGCTGCAGCACAACAAAACCTCTGGGACATGCTAAAAGTGGTCCTTAGAAGGAAGGTTATAGCTCTAAGTGCCTACATCAAAAAAATCAGAAAGAACACAAATAAATGAATTAACATTGCAACTCAAGACACTGGAAAAGCAACAACAAATAAAACCCAAACCCAGCAAACAAGAAGAAATAACAAATATCAGGGCAGAAGTTAATAAAATCCAAACAAAGAAAACAATACAATGAATTCAGGAACTGGTTCTTTGAAAAGATAAACAAGATTGACAGACCGCTAGCCCACTTAACCAAAAGAAAGAAAGAGCACCTCCAAATCAACAAAATCAGAAATGAAAGGGGAAACATCACACCAGAAAGATACAGAACATTATCAGGGAATACTTTAAAAACCTATATGCTACAAAATTTGAAAACCTAAAAGAAATGGATGGATATCTAAAGTCAGGGGAACCACCAAAACTACACCAAGAAGAGATTAACAGCTCAAACAGACCCATAACACAAAAAGAAATTGAAACAGTAATGCAAAAACCTCTGGACTGAAAAAGAAAACAACCCAGGACCAGACAGATTTACAGCAGAATTCTATCAGACATTTAAAGATCTATATCCTCATAAAAGGAAGCATCAAACAAAAATTTAGGTCCTTGAGTGCCCTTACTCGTGGCCCACTGTCACTTTCAACTG
>NW_008330298.1:2229602-2230397 GCF_000622305.1 Nannospalax galili
GAGAAAGAGCACAAGGAAACACTCCACAATAGCTGCAAAAAAATAAAATATCTCGGAAAACAACTCATCAAAACATTAAAAGTCCTCTACAATGAAAATTTTAAATCTTTAAAGAAAGAGATTGGTGAAGCCATTAGAAGATGGAAGGACCTCCCATGCTCATGGATTGGAAGAATTAATATTGTGAAAATGACCACTCTACCAAAAGCCATTTATAGATTCAATGCAATGCCAACCTAAATCCCCATGACATTTTTCACAGAATTGGAGAAAAACATCCTTAGATTCATATGGAAGCACAAAAGACCTTGGATAGCCAAAACAACTCTGAGCACTAAGCGCAATGCCGGGGTGGGGGGTGGAATATACCAGATTTTAAGATATATTACAGAGCTGTAGTCATAAAAACAATATGGAACTGGCATAAAAATAGACCCATAGATCAGTGGAAGAAAATTGAAGACCCAAATATGAGTATATGCAATTTCAGCCGCCTGGTAATTGACAAAGGGGCCAAGAACATTCACTGGAGGAAAGACAGCATGTTCAGCAAATGGTGCTGGCAAAACTGGATCTCCACCTGTAGAAGAATGAAACTAAACCCCTATCTTTCACTTTGCATAAAAGTTAATTCTAAATGGATCAAAGAACACGTCAATGTAAGCCTGAAACTCTGAAAATACTAGAAGAAAACATTGGCAAAACTACAAGATATAGTTGTAGGAAAGGATTTTCTAAACCAGACATCAATTGCTCAGGAACCAAGGTCAAGAATCAACAAATGGAACCTCAATA
>NW_008330298.1:2230452-2255256 GCF_000622305.1 Nannospalax galili
AGGAAGTGAAGAGAAAACCCACAGAATGGGAGAAGATCTTCACCAGCGACACATCTGACAGAGGTTTAACATCCAGAATATATAACAAGCTCAAAAAACAGAGAATCAACAAAAGAAATAACCCAATTAAAAGATGGGCTAAGGAGCTGAACAGAGAGTTCTCAAAAGAAGAAGTAAAGATGGATATGAAGCATCTTAAAAGATCTTCAACATCACCAATAATTAGGAAAATGCAAATTAAAACCACTTTAGGGTTTTATCTTACCCCAGTCAGACTGTCTAAGAGCAAGAGAAGAAACGATATCAAATGTTGGAAAGGATGTGGGGAAAGGGGAACACTCATCCACTGCTCGTGGGATTGCAAACTTGTTCAACCCTAGGGAAAGCAGTGTGGAGACCTCTTTAAAAACTACAAATGAACCTACAATTTGACCCAGTTATACCACTCCTTGGCGTATACCAAAAGAAGTCATCCTATTGCAGAGACACTTGTACATCCATGTTTGTTGCTGCTCTTTTCACAATAGCTAAGAGATGGAAGCAACGTAAGTGTCCCTCAGTTGACAAGTAGATAATGAAAATGTGGTTCATTTATACGAGGGAGTTTTATTCAGCAGTAAAGAAAGATGAAATCACAAAATTTACCGGTGAGTAGATGGAACTAGAAACTGCTATACTAAGTGAAGTAACACAGACTCAGAAAAAAAATCGACATATGTTCTCCCTCATATGTGGATCCTAGAACCAAATCCTGATAAGTAAGTATGTATTCAGACAAAACTACAGGAACCAGGATAATGGAAAGGAACCAGGGAGGAAAGGAAAAGAACCTGAAAGAGAAGAACAGTAGGAATCACACGTTAATAAGGAAGATATAGATAAAAATTGGGTTAGTTTAACAGAGGGGGGAGGGAAGTATATACAAGGAATCTAGGGGATAAAGGGAAAGAAGGAGCTGAAGAGAGGTAGGACCATAGGAGAAGGGTGTTATTAAGGGAGAAAGGGGGAAAATGGGCACACCTTAATTGTGGAAACCATGATGGAGAGGTTAGACAATGCGAGAGATAGATAATACCTAGCTAGGTTTAAAAACCAGAGGGAACCATATTAGTCCAACAACATACTGACAAATTATACATAGCAGATAAAGAAATATATGTCTAGGTAAGGTTTATCTGAGAACAATTAGGCTTTGCCCAAGATTTATCTACATGGCACACAGTAATTAAAAGTACTAGACTGGTGGAACTAACCTTCTTGCATGTTTACCAGACATACTTTGAGGCCTATACTTATTTGGTCAGAGGGCCATAAAGGACAGTTTTTGCTCCTTGCCCTCTTAGGTTGACTAGTTCCAGGGGACTATGCGCATCTCCCAAAATGTCCTTTAATTGTGGTGAGTCACCTGTCCTCTTGATCAAGGAGGTGAGGAGACCCCACCAGATTGTCTTGAACTAGTGTCTAGTCTACACAGAAGAGAGTCAACACAGAGGAAATATTTCCTCCATGCTTACAACTGAAGCCAGCCATGATCGAGTAGGACCTTTGACTTATCTTCACATAGGCAGAATTGGTAAAAGAAAGGAACCAGTGGCTCCTCCCATGCCCATGTGACCCCTGAGGTACAGATCCTCAAATGACCTTAAGACTTAAAATAAATTGGTTTATCTGGGGCAATTCTATGGCCTTAAACACCCAAAAGGAAAGTATAACCAAAGATTAAAGGGGAAAATGTAATTTTTTAAGAGTCCATATAGATAACTAAAGGCTACATAATAAGCAACAATGCCAGATAGGAGATATCTTCTTTTTAGTTGTTCGCCAGGGTGGTCCAAGGGACTCCCAGATAGTATCCCAGCATAAAACTGGGAAAATGAACAACAGAGCCCAATCTTATCTAAAGGAATATTGACAAATGATTGCTGCTAGGTGAGGAACAGCTGACCTTCCTAAAACAAAGACCTCTAGATAGGCTGACTAGATTCACCAGATGGACAAGTAGTGGGGAATGGCTGGGGGTGACAATAACACAGTGCACAGTAGCAGGGATAACTATAAGGGCTCAAGTGGGTGACGGAGGCTATGTGAGGGTGCTATCTTGGAAGTGGGTGTATAGTGGAATAAGATGGTTTGGATGTTCATGTGATATACACACATTAAAATTAACAAACTAAAAAAATGTATTTGAAGAAGAAGCATAAAAATTTATGTCATGTTAATTAGTAGAGGTGATTAAAATTACCATTGAAATCTACCCGATGACTTTATAGACATACACAGGCACCAAGGATCCAAGTGCAACCGATTATGGCCAGTAATAATCAGATACAAACAGATTAGAGATGCATGCGCCAACACCTCATTGTTAGTAGCAAAAACAGTGAGTCTTTCTGTAAGAAGCAATGTATTTTAAAATGAAATGGAGATCATTTTTAAAGGTTAAAAACTCATCCAATTTTATGTCTTACAGGGCTTATACTGTGTTCAATATTGTATAACTGTATTAATTCAACAGCAAACCTAAAATTTTTAGTCACTTTTGAAAGAGAGGTATCCTTGCTCTGGAGTGTGCTACTGAATATTTTAAAGCTGTAATGAAATGCTTCTTCTAATCATGTGGTTATTAAATTTTAAAAATTAAGATATAATTCTTCAAACCATAAAAATTTGATCCTTAATAATTAGTAGATGTGAAAAACATTACCATTGAAATCTACCTGATGACTTTATATCCATGCTCAGTTGCCAAGGAGCTCAGAAAGTAACCGACTGTGACTAGTAATAATCAGATATATAGAGATTAGAAACGCATGTGCAATCATCTTAGCGTCAATTGCATTAAAAATAAATTTTTCTGTATGAAACTGTGTATTTTAATAATGAAATGGAGATCTTTTTTAAAGGTTAAAACATCATTTAATTTGATGTCTTATAGGGTTTATACTGAGTACAATATTGTATAACTGTATTAATTCAACTGTAAACCTAAAAATTTACAGCCAATTTTGAAAGAGATGCACCTTAGCTCTGGAAATTGTTATTGAATATGTCAATGCTGTTGTAATGAAATGCTTCTTCTAGTTATGTGATTGTTAAATAAATAATTTTATAAAAAAGAAGGCATGGAATATGATCTCCATATTGGAAATCGGTGGCATTTTACCAGAAACAAGAGGATAATCATGGTGGCGCTATTAGAAATTAAAATGATTATTCTGAGCAGAGTGTGACTAATCCAGTTGGTCATCTAATGCTGTCAAACTTACTTCACAAATCCATTCTTCAGTTCCACATCCATCCTTTGTTCCATCACTTCTCACTCTGACTACTAAAATACTCCAATATGCACCTGGTCTCCTAGTATCTCCAACCCTCCTTCCCTAAATAATTTATACAGCCACCAAGGTCCTCTTTCTAGGGAAAATCTGGTCGTATCATTTCCCTTTTTGAAAGCTTCAGTAAGCCTTGCAGTTTTTGATACATACTCACACAACACAACATAAAGCAGCACAGCACATTGTCACTGGTTAACACATCAAGCTCTTCTTAACCTGGCTTCTGCCCACCTCTTCCAACCCTTTTCATTTTGTTTTTAAAGGGACAAATAACACTTTTTTCTTATAGCTAGATCCCTGAATATGTTTCAAATTTTCAAGCCCTAATCCACAGTACCAAAAGATGAAATCAGCATTGGGTGCTATCTTACAATAATGAGAAAGCTATAGACTAGTTTAAAGGTAGATAGACAACACCATGAGATTTGAATTTTGCAAAATGAACTCCAGTTAGAGTCTAGGGAAGAATGAGCTGACCACAAATAGTGGGAGGAATAAGATGGTAGTAGCAAAGATGGGGAGAAGCAGAGGAAACATGACTTCACCTAGCAAGTCTACCAGGAGCAGCTCAAGGCCAGGTGGGTACACATACATTCAGCAACATGCTCTACTTCGTTTTCCCAACACTTTCAGAACACAGTTACTTGTGGTTTATATCAAACTACTCAAGATAACCATATACTACCATTCCTTGTTATATTCTTGACCTTTCACGTAAGTGTGCTATAGAATATTTGATAGTTATAAAAACACGATTAATAAATGATTGTCCCCATTTTTCCTGAATTTCATGTACCAGAAAATACACTGTATTATACTTTAACAAAGAATTCATTTAGAAGATTAAAATACTTCCAGCATGTTACACATAACTACAAAAGCTTTAAGTCAAGGAATAGCATCAGATAGTATCACTACCATCACAACAAACAGGACACAGTCACCAGAATATGCCCTCCTAAGCACTGTCATTTCTGTACACAGAGGTTATGTTCTAAATAAGATATTGTTTGCAACAAAGAAAGACAAATAACGCTGGTCTCTCTTTGTACTTCACAGAGAACTAGAACAAAAGTACATATATGTAGAACATATGGACAGCACTTAACAAGCCTTAAAATGCCCAAGATTAGTTGTGAATTCCCTTCTGTATTGCCACAAAGTACCGTTAACTCTTCATCTTTCCATCTGCTTCCTTAATGTTTCATAGCAATGCTCTTTATTATATATATTTATCTGATCATATCCATGAAAAATATATGGTCAATAAAAACGATTCATCACATTTCATCGTGCTTTACAACATGAAACTACTTAACATGCAGCAATTGCATAGAATTTTGAATTATAAATAGATTAGTCAATTGATTGACTTATTCAGTAATTATTAAGGAGCAATTATTACGTGTATTATATTGACATACATTATGTGTTGAATAATGGGACTATAATACAATTTGAGTTAAATATATAGTATACTTGGGATAATTTATCTTTGACCAGCATGTTTAGTCTTGTAATTAGACCATTGTATGTCTCTCCATTTGTTTAAATGTCTTTTGTCTTACCTCTGAGAATTTTGAAACTGTTCACATAAGTTATAGGTATTATAGTTGGATTATTACTAAATACTTGTTTTTTTTGGCCATTTTGCATGATATGTTTTCTGCTATATCTTTATGTGGCTACTTTGCATGGAATGTTTTCTATTATATCTCCCAAATGGTCACTACTAACAAAAATAAAAAGTGTTTTTAAGTTTTTTATGTATATCTACTTACTTTCTATAACCTTTTATTGATTGCTTTGAAAGCCTGCAAAACTTTTATTGGTATATGAACCTATCCTTTTTAAAAATATATTTATATCCTTTATAGTATGCATTTAATACAGATAGCATCTTGTTTTAGTGCACATACACACGTGAAACAATTACTAACACTCACATAAATTAGCATCCGTTAGCTTCCTAGTTGCCATGTTTGGTGAATGCACCTAACATCTATTCTGCTGGAACCTTTTCTGTAAATAATGTAGTATTATCTACTATGTAAAGCTGCACTTCACATAGCTGGATCTTTTCAAACAATTTAACTATAAATTTATACCCCATGACCTACTTCTCACAATTTCTTCCTACTCTCTGTTCGAGGCTACCATTTTTCTACTCTGTATTTATATATTTTTTCCTTAGACCCCCATAGTGAGGTTCTATGGTATTTTGCTTACTGCATCTGTCTCATTTCACTTAGCAAAATATTTCCAGATTCATCCATGCTGAGGCAAATGGCAGTATACCATCTTTAAAGACTGGATACTATTCCACTATGTTTTTGCATATAACCATTCCTTTGCTCATTACATTGAAGGTAGTTTCCCTTGTATTGGTTATTGTGAATAATGTGGTAATTAATGAACAGTGATATGACAATATCTCAAAAATTTGCTGAATTTATTTCCTTACCACATTGGCTGACACATGGATTTTTGAGTCATATAGTAGTTCTATAGTACCTCTTGAAGAACTGGCATACTGGTTTCCACTGTGGCTACACTAATGTATATATTTCCACTTAGCATCATACACGGGCTCCCCTGTATCTACATCCTTTCTAAAACTTATCCTTTGCCTTCCAATCATTCAATTCTAACAAATGTGAACATCGAGATTTTCCTAATGGCTCCTGAAGTTGAGCACCTTTTCATATGCATGTTACCTCTGGAGAAATGTCTATTCAGTTACTTTGCACATTTTTATATTTGCTATCTGAGGTTTTGCTCTTGAGTTTTTCTTAGATCCTTACAATGCCTTCCCAGACACATGATTTGTTAATCCTTTCTACCAATCTGTAAACTGTCTTTCCATTTTGTTGATTGCTTTCTTTGCCACGGAGAAGCTTTTAATGTAATCCCAACTTGTTCATTTTTGTTTCTCTTACCTGAGCTTTTGGTGGGATATCAAAATTACTTCCAACTTCAGTATAAAAGAGGGCTTTCCCTACATCCCCTTCTAGGAATTTTATTCTCAGGATTTATTTAGGTCTTTAATTACTTTTGGATTTATTTTTGTGGTTGTAAAACAAAGGTCTGGTTTCATTTTGTTTTGTTTTTTAATGCAGCCATTTAGTTTTCTCAATATAATTTAGCATTTAAAAATTGGTTACTTTGTCTCTTAATTGACACTGGACAGAATTTATAGGCATACATTAAATAATGGAGATAATGGCCATGCTTTGTTGCTTCTTGAACAGTTCTTACATTTCACAACAGATGCTTTTTCTATTTAGGAGAAAAGGAAATTGCTTATTAAATGAGAAAATTCATATGTCTATATTCTTAAGAGTTCATTTTTCTTAAAATAGAATTTTGGTTTTTTTTCAGCATCTTTAGAATTTAACATTTTTTCCTACAAGGTCTAATAATACCTATGTTACCTATGAATAATTTCACATTTATGGAGGTCCAACGGCAAGATTTCTGTGCTGGATAGCTTTAGTGTTAACTTAATACACCTGGGTTGAGAGAGCCTCAATTGGGCAATTGCCTCCATTGGACTGGCCTGTGGCCATGTCTGTGGGGCATCTTCTTGATTGCTGAGTGATGTGAGAGGGCCCAGCCCACTGCGGGTGCTGCCACCCCTGGGTAGATGGGCCTGTGTTATATAATAAAGCAAGCTGAACAGAGGTCAGGAAGCCAGTAAGCAGTGTTCCTCCATGGCCTGATCTCCAGTCCTGCCTCCAGGTTCCTGCTCTGAGTTCCTACCATGGGCTCCCTGATGACCTGTTACCCAGGAGATGTAAGACAAATAAACCCTTTCCTCCCCAAGTTGATGGTGGTGAGAGTGTTTTGTCACAGCAATGGAGAAGCAAACTAGGACAGTTAGTCAAAAACATTAATTTTTCATATATTCCATAATGTGTTTGGTTTTGCTTTATTTAGAATTTAAAATTGACCCATAATGTTAATTAGTTAAAAGACTTGAACATATATTTCTAAAAATATCCAAATAGCTAATAAACACAAAAATCCCATAATATTACAAATGAGCAAAATGCAAAGTCAAAACCACAAAGAAGAACCACTGTCTATTCACAGTGGCTAAAATTAAAAGTATTAGCAACATCAAGAATGGTGATGGTGGTGGTGCTGGTTGTGTGTGTGTGTGTGTGTACCATGTGTCCCAGCGATTCCATTCTTAGTATGTATCTGTTGCTATGGTCTCTATCTTAAATATTGTCCCAAAAGCCATGTTCTGAACGATGGATAGTAGAAGTGTTAGGAGGCAGGATCTAGTAGAAGAAAGCAGGTCAGCTAGGACATGCCCATAAAGGCTCTATTGGGACCCCAGACTCTTCCCGCTCTCTGTTTCCTGGTGGTAATGAGGTGAGCAGCCCACTCTACCACAAGATCCAGTTACCATGATGCTCTCTGACTCACATGAGGCCCAAAGTAATGGAGCTAGAAGATCAAAGACTGAAACCAGGAACCAAAGTTAAACATCTTCCTTGATTTTTTTTTGTGTGTGTGTGCATGTGTGTGTGTGTGTGTGATATGTGCATGTATGTGTATGTTTGTGCATGTTAAGTATGGGTATGCACATGTCATAGCATGTACGTAGTCAGAGGATAACCTGAGATGCCAGTACTTCCCTTCCATATTGTCTGAGACAAGGCTTCTTTGTTGTGTGCTGTTGTTTATGCCAGGTTATCCGGCCCATGAGTTTCCAGGGATTCTCTGGTCTCCACCTCCTTCCTTTCTGTAGGAGCACTGGGATTACAGGTTTATGCTAGTGCACCCTGCTGTACAGGGATTCTGAAGACTTCAATTCAGGTCCTCACTCTTATGAGGCAAGTGTATACCCAAGGAGCAGTTTCCTGAGCCCTGGCTTCCTCCTTTATCACCTCAGTTATTTTGCCATAGCAACAGAGGACTAGCAATCCATGGAAAATGAGTGCATATGCAAAATAAGAGATTTATAGAAGAATGTTCATGGTACTTTTATTATTGAATGCAACTTTATCAACAAATAGGGTAAATTTTGATATATTTTATGATGAAATATTAAATAGTGAAAAAGTAAATTCAGCAATGACAGTAACATCTCATCTACATTTACTCTGTTTCTCTGCCCAATATGGCCATACATTATCCCTTTTATGATTCTTCTGATCTTGGTTTTATTGAAGAAATATATCTTACAGTCCCTGTATGCATTAGCATTGCACTTTTTCACACATAAAAATATATATCTCAAAAAACAGGCACCCTTATATATTTATTTAATGGAGTTGTTATGTAAAATCAATTGTATTCTATATGCCTAGTAACAGTGGCTTTTATGTATATTCCCTTTCTACTTTAATTTTTCCATGTATTTCTCTTACAGTCGACTGTATTTTAAGTTCCTCAGAATTCAGAATCATAAACATTCATGAATCATTTAATTATGGAAATGAGTTCTGTGAAATACATCATTAGGTCATTTTTATCAATGTGTGTACAACATAAGTATATCTACATAATTACACAAACCTAGATGGTTTATTAATCAAGAGACATGCATTAGATAAAAACATTACTGCCAGTGTAACACAACATATTGTTTTATAGTAAATATTTTTCTATAAATAGGAATGCATTCTAAAATAAATGTCAAAAGTATAGTATGTCTTAGTCATTTATTACCATTATCAAGTATAATACTATGCATAATTTTATAATAAGCTATGATTTTATACAATGTGCAGCAAAATAGGTTCATTTAGACCACTATCAGCACAAACACATGAGTAATGAATTTCCCTATGATATTAGAGTGGCTACATTGTTAGGAAACAGGATTTTTCACCTTCATTATAATCTTATAGGAGCACAGTCCTATATGCATCCACTGTTAATGGAAATGTATGGTATATGAATGTGCTACATTTTAATAAGAATTTCCAATCTCATGCTCAAATTTCAGTAATACTAACATGTACATGCCATTTACTATTTGCCAAGCCTGCTTCCTACTGAGCTCCGTCTCTCTCCCTCACAAACGCACACTACATGTATTTCATCTTCACACTACTAGGTATTACTGACCCTATTTCACAGGTGAAAAAATTGAAATTTAAAACAATTAATAAATTTTCCTTCAAAATTATACTGCTTCCAGGTCATAGGAAACTCAAACACACTATTCCAAGTGCTTCACTCAAACTGTACAATTAAACTACTAGGAATGACAGATATTCTTCACACTTGCTTTTAAAAACAAGTCTGTGTTTCTTTGAACCATTAATTTAAATTCCTAAACTGCTTTAGAAAGCTCTAAATGGCTCTCATTAACTCCCTGGCAAGCTTACAACTGTTTTTTTAGTAACAGAAATGTATACACAATCACAGGGAAGTCCTATTTTTAAAAGCTATTGAGAAATTGACTATTAAGCTATAGTTTATTTATTCTCCAGTAATGCTTTTAAAAACTAAAACTTCAAATCAGAATCTCCAGTGACTGTATGCCATGACTGTATGCCAACTGCTCACACTTTTTTATCAATTATGTTCTCTAGGTATGTTCTCTCTTTTCCCTGTGTGCTCTATGTGTTCTATGTTCAGAGCACAGTGACACTAATGCCTGTTTCGTTTATTTGATTACACAATTATTCTCTCATTTATTTATATAATTAAAAATTCCTATTTTATGCTAGGTATACAATAAATACTTATTGAGTGCTTGCTATGTTAAATATATAAAGTAGGTAGGAGTGAAATTAGGTAACATAGAAAGTAAATTGTTTCCATAAATATACCGGTTACGGAGAATTGCGGCAACCAATTCTCCTCTGTGCAGATGATCCATCACCGCTCAAAGCTGAATAATGACCTGTTTAGAACGAAAAGAAGCCAAACTTTACTACGAAAATCAATATCAAGACTTTTCAAAATGATGCTATGTTTACAATACGTTTTAGTGTTTCATGATTAATTTATTCTATATGGGATTTTTGCTTGTTTTGGGTGTGTGTGTGTGTGTGTGTGTGTGTTTTGAGACAGGGTCTCCCTGTAGCCCCCACTGGCCTGAAACTTGCTCCTGAGACCAGACTGGCCTCAAACTCACAGAGATCTGCCTGACTCTGCCTCACAGAATGCTGGGATCAAAGGTGTGCCCACCACATCTGGCGATGAGATGTTTTTTTAAGGAAATATCACCAAGCCTAAAAAGAAAATATAAGTAGATTGCTCCTAGGAATCTAGAAGTATTACGTTAAGTGATTCAGCCCTGTTTTACTATTTAAATGTAGCATAAACCATAATATCTTGAAGCTAAGCATACAAGTTATTTATAATTCTTGCTATAATCTGTATGTGTCCCACTGAAAGCCTTATGTTGGTACAATCAGATCAAAAAAAGGAGACAGACAGCTCCAGAATTACATAAAGTGAAATGTACTGAGGAATTACACAGAGAGGCGTCAGGACAAGTGGATTTCCACACCACAAAGCAAGAAAACAGGGTTTGTTTGCTAAGCTAGACAAAGGATCATAGCCTAACCAGAACACACCTGTCCTTTCTTAAAACCTAGTAACATGGGGCTGGAGAGATGTTTCAGTGGTTAAGAGCACCAGCTGCTCTTGCAGAGGACCCAAGTTCAAATCCCAGCATCCACATGGCACCTAACAACTATAATTCCAGTTCCAGGGAATCTGACACCCTCTTCTGGCCTCCACAGGTATTGCATGACACAGGTGCACTTACATACTACACTCATACACATAGAATAAAAATAATAAATATTTTTTTAATTTTAAAAATCTATTAAAATGTCCAATGTCAGGCAAGTTAAGAAATACTAACATCAGTGCTCAGCATGACTCACTTGGATGACTATTTTAATGACTTTTCCCTATAAGGCTTGGTATGTATGTCAGGGTCACTTAGAATACCAAATAGAGATTATAATCAAGACATGTTTAAGTCATATCAAATTAGATCCAACACCCTTCCTCCAATCAATCCCCTGCTTCACACAGATCTCACTCTGTGACTGCCTACTAAATTTATCTCCAGATAGCACACTTTGGTTTCCTGCAAAGGGAGGCTAGCATGACAAGATATGGGAGTCCAGAGGCTTACTATAAAGGCTTTCAACAACCAACTCACATTTTAAGTCTAGTGATCCATTCTTGCCTCCCAGAGACCAAGGGCCTCCTTCTCAAAAAATAATGTAAAGCATGATAAAGGAAGACACTCAGTACTGACCTCTGGCCTTCACACATGTGTGCACAGGCATGCACATCCATATGCATGTACATACATTCATATGAACACACATACATACAAAACATACACAGAGAATAATTTGGGGAGAAATTAAATGGCCATTTAATTTTGAGGTTTTGGTTTTATTTTTACAGCATTAAGAATCATGGGCTCCTGTAGTCAAGTGTGACAACCTGAGTTCCTTCCTTGGGACCCACATGGTGGAAGGAGAGAATCAACTCTAGAAAACTGTCCCCTGACTTCCATGTAAGCACCATGGCATGATATTGGGAGCTTCACTGGAAGATTAGTCCATTTTTCTCATAAGGTCACAGACAGTGAGAGACTTAAATTGTAATGTACTTTGATTAAAATTTTTTTAAAAATTAGTTTTGACCCATTCAATGCTTCTATTGTGTTCTTCTTATCTTAATGAATCTTTCCATTTACTTTTTAATGTATTTTTTGAGTTTTAGTGAATTTCATATAGTAGATCTTTAAAAATTTTAGCATCCCCTCCCCAAAACACTCCCCTGTTAGCCACCCCACCCCCATTGAATTTCATGCATTTTGCCATATATGTTAAGGCCTATCCAGTCAATCATTTGTACCTGATGCCCCTTGTTGCAAGTTCATTCACTGGAATCTAGTTAGCCTATCTAGAGTCAGTTACTCCCTTAAAGAAAATCAACTCCCCTCATCCAGTAGTAATCAGTTGCCAATAGTTTCTTGGCTAAGGTTGGGGCCTCCTGCCATTTCTCCACTTCTATGCTGTGTTTTTGTCTGATTGAGTCAGCATGGGTCTTGTGCATGCCATCATCATCCATCATCATTGTTGTAGAGTCTTATGAGCAAGTTCCAAGAGGCCTGAAAGCCTCTGTTTTCTTACATTCATGCACCATCCCTGGCTCTTACTATCTTTCTACCACCTCTTCCAAAATGGTCCCTGAGGCATGGGTGGGTAAATTTTAATATAGGAGTCCAATCCAGGGACATGCACTACGCAGTCTCTTATTCTTTTACTTATTCTCACTTTAATGGGATTAGAAAGGAAAAGAAAGGAAATAAAAGCATGCAATCAAATTTATGTAGGTTTTAACTAAAACCAAGTTGCTAAACCTTAGAATTAAATATGTATGCAGTTATATAAAATTTATACATTTATACCATTAAATATACATGTATAAAATAAGTATATATACGTATAAATTAACCCCAGGTACAATACTCAATAGGGAGTGGATTCAGAAAACGACTAGATAAGAAACCATTTCCATAGTTAAAGCATGAGATAGCAGCCCCCAGGATAGCTCTGTGGCTAGCCAGAGAGTCAATGGTTTATTGACTGAAGAACAATGACAGATGTTGTAAGAAGAATATATCAAAGACAAAGATCACAAAATCTATTTCTATAATAGGAAAGTGATGATATCAAGTGATAAAGGGAACAGAAAAAAAGGAAAAATGATGAAAAGGGGGATGGTGTGGGATGTAGACATTTTTATCTAATGTAAGCATAACTAAACAATGAAGTGATGTGTAAAATTAAGAGACTGAAAGTATTAATCAAGAATATATTTTCCAGGACTGGAGAAATGGCTTAGCAGTTAAGAGCACTGGCTGCTCTTGCAGAGCACCCAGGTACAGTTCCTAGCATTCACATGGAGGCTTTTAAAAACCATCCGTAATGCTGAGGATCAGACATGCACTTACATGGATTCCGGCAAAACACAAATATACAAAATAAAAATCAATTACTTATAAGAAAATTTTACAGAATTAATTTTCCATGAAAAGGCAGAATCCTAGTGAAACAGAAGAAGACAGGCTAGCAATGGAAAGAGAAAAGAAACATGCAGAAGAGAAACTAAGGGAATTGTAACTGAAAAATTGAAGGTAGCGATTCAATATTATTCAACAATTTCAAGTTCTGCTGAGACCAAGTATGATACAGTTACTTGTTTTGACAATGATAAAATGAGTTGTGTTCTTTTCAAACAGTATTTTCAGAATCAGTTAGGGGGGAGGGAATACACACTACAGTGCTTGAAAAAATAATACATCTATGAACAGACTCAAGATCTTGTGAAGAATTCAAATACAGAGAATTACGCAAATACTGGCCCCATATTTGAGTACGGGAAAAATGGTGGAGAAAATTATTTGGGAGACAAACATGTGTACAGATGTGTACATTATTTGTGTTACACACGTGTACACAGACATGCACACCCTATATATAAGGTTCACACATCCACACGAACATACATCCATGCAAAAAACACGCACAAAATTATTGGGGGGAAATCAGATAGTCATTTAGTTTTGTGGGGCTGTTTTGGTCTTGTTTTATAAAGCATTTAAGAAAATAGACTCCTGAGGCTGAAGAGATGGCTCAGTGGTTAAGAATATTTGCTGTTCTTCCAGAAGACTCAGGTTTGATTTCCAGCACCCACATGGTGGCTAACAACTATCCATAACTCCAGTTCCAGGGGCTCGTGCGCCATCTTCTGGCCTCTTCTGGAACTGCAAGACACAGGTGCACTTACAAACATGTCAGCAAAATACTCATACACATAAAAATACATTTTAAAAAAGAAAATGGACTCCTTCCACAAAGCCTGACAGTCTGAGTTCAATCAATAGAACCCACAAGGTAGAAGGATAGAATTCTATCCACCAAGCTGTCCTCCAACTTCCACATGGGCACCATGGCATGTCTGTATGTGCACATGCACATATGCATACACACACAATAAAAACCTCAATGTTTAAAAAAATCTTTTCAAAATACATGAACTTGATATAGGAAGGAAATCAAGAAGGCATGGTAACCTAGAAGACAATATAAAAATAGTTATATGAAGGAGTAATCAAGTGTGTCAGATTCTGCTGAGCAACTGAATAAGAATTGAGAACTGACAACTTTGTGTCCACTGGAGAGCTTGATAAGAGATTTGAACTTGATACGGGACATTGTGGAAGAGGCAAGAGAAAGAATCAAAGAGCCTAAATATGGGGGAGAGTGTTGTAAAACAGTCTTCTAAGTGTGGCATGGCTGCTGCATAAATGAATAGATGTGTTTACGTGCACAAAGCCTTTACAAGATGAGGCCCTTTAACATTCCATCATGGATGGATGAGGGACTCATGAGGCCGCACCCCTCCCTGAGGATCTACTGGCAGTTAATAGTTGCTGGGGGTCACATTCCTCAGTGGTGCATCCACTGATAAGTTGCCCATGCTTCAGCAAATAACTCCCTAATCGTGCTTATATAAGCAATCCTAATTAAACTCAGTGGGTCATGAAAAAGAGAGACATGAAAGTAAAGAAGGGGACAAGTTGCAAAGAAATGGCTTAACAAGAGAGGGAGGGGGTAAGAGAAGGTGATGCTGGATGAAAAGGAAAGAAACTGATATTATGAGCCTGAAAAAAACCGAAAATAGTAGATTGTGTAGAATGGGGCAGACAAAAGGTGACTAGTGTTGTTTCCAAAAGGAATTGAGAGGGGGGAAGAGAGATGATTTAGTGGGTAAAATTACTAGCCATGCAAACCTGAAAACCTTAGTTCATTCCCCAGGACATGCATGAACACACACACACACACATACACACACACACATACACACAAGTTATGAATGCAAAATAAATAAAAAATATTTAAGTAGAAATAAAGAGTAAATATGATAAAATAATTTAAAAAGTAGACATGATCACTACCACAAAGTAGGAATGTATCCAAATAGATACAATGATGACCTTGCCTCCAAATCTATAATAAGAGACATGATCCTATAAGCCAACATCCTAGAAAAATAAAATTTTCCAAGAAAAAGAAATGAAAAATAAATAAAAAATATTTAAGTAGAAATAAAGAGTAAATATGATAAAATAATTTAAAAAGTAGACATGATCACTACCACAAAGTAGGAATGTATCCAAATAGATACAATGATGACCTTGCCTCCAAATCTATAATAAGAGACATGATCCTATAAGCCAACATCCTAGAAAAATAAAATTTTCCAAGAAAAAGAAACCTAGACAAAAACACAACCAGAGAAGCACTGTAATTAAAAAGATAGACTTAAGAAATTTGTGTTGGTACACACCAGCACTCAGGAAGCAGAGGATCATGAATTTAAGGCCAGCCCGAGCTACATTACGAGACCCTGTCTCAAACCACCCCCCTAAAAAAAAGAAAAAGACATACTTCTCATTGTCCATGACACCCTCTTGAATTAGGGGAAATTGATCAGTACTCAGAGAATACACCTGACAAAGGCCTAGTTATGGTTTTGCCTTTAAAATATTCTACTTAGCTCACCAGAAATAAAACTGAGAAAAGTGCTTCTGATAATTGAGATATATTGCATAAGTTCAAACAATTTTACTATAAGTACTTCAGTAATCCACAAATCTGATGTTTCAAGCACTTATCATATAGTTAGCTAGTATTTCAAATGGAGATTCCTAGGATTTTGCATTTAATTAAAAAGCACCATATCCCTCTGTCCATAGCTGTCCAATAACCAATAGCTTTAAAAATAATGAGATCTGCGATACCTCAAATTGATTTCACACCACAAAATGTAAGACTTATTTAGGAAATAATGTGAGGTTATAGAAATTTTAGGAGCTTCAAAGCAGTCTATTATCAAATGAAATTGTGATAAGTACTATGATAAGAAAAGAACGCTGACAGAAAGGATTAGTAGGAAATGCTAAGCACTGTGAAATAAAACAACGGAAAATTCCAGCAAAATTCAATACAATTGCTCTTCTCAAAATCAAGTTATATATAGCAGCATCGCTGAAATTATGACATCATCTGGAAATTATGAAATCTGAAGTTTAATAAACAGAACTGTATTCTTCAGGGTTTCTTAAAGGAGAGGGTACATTCTTAAAATGAGAAACAGTGTACTGGAGGTATATTCCAACGGTAGGACCCTTGTCCACCAGGCATAAAGCACTGTGTTCAATCCCCAGCATCTCAAAAGAAACTCACCGAATGTTAAAGAATCATTTAAGCTCATACCTCCCTCCCCCACGTGGCATGGAAGAGGTCCCATCCCAAAACACCTAAGTGCCAAGGACTACGTGAGTCATTTTTGCCTAGAGTAAATCTAAAATTGAGTGCCTCAGATGGTATATTCTCAAATATTCACCCCAACAAAGTATGTAACACTATAAAGTGGAATCATTAAAGCTAAAGCTAATTTCTGAATTCATCAAAGAAGTGAGTAATCAGCCTGCCTGGTTACTTACTTACCACCATCTTATACACTATCTAGTGGGTCCAAAGAAGTTAGTAATAACTATTTTCAGTTTGAAAATCTCACAAGAATGAACGGACTTCTCTGTTCTGTGTGATTCTCACTTTCTTTGGTGGAATGCGGGAGTCGACAAATTCCTCTCAGTAAGTTCAGGTTTACTGCCTTAGTCAGTGAGGCAATTTGCCAATGTCATCAATGCAGTCACTGCAATCTTGCTCTTTTGTCATTCATAATAGATGTAGGAATGCTTTTTGGGGTACGTCGTTGGCCCAGGACATCATTTATGTCACTCTTGTAATTGACCATTTTTACTGATGATGAAATAATTGTACTCTTGTTAATAAAATTCTTTATTAATTTCTAACAGTTTCTGGTCTGTTATTACAAGAGCTTAACTTCTAACAAACATCTATTTAGTGTCAAATGCCAGGAACAGCTGGATTTATTTCTTACAATGTCACATTAAATTTTGTTTTGCTCGCCTATGAGAGTGACACACTATGTCTTACTTTGAAGGAAAAATCCTTCTGCCAATCACCAGAATTCCTCCACTCCATCCCTGTACAATTCATCTAGTTAGGGAACTGAAAACCAAAGAAGAATGTGCATTTCAATGATTCCTTCTCACTCTTACTCTTGGAAGTTATCAATCCTTCTGAGTGCACTGCACTCTGTTGCATGACGAAGCTTTGCTGGTGGGAGTTGTAAGATGCATGAGTATTCTCTCTACCCCTTCTTCTGCTATGTTCCATTGGCTTTAGGTGTAGAGGATCCACTGTACATGTGTCACTTAGGGCTGGACATCTCTCAGAAATATATTCTCTGTGTGTGACAAGTTGTGGAACTCTGTAATGGCCTCCATCTGTTGCAAAAAGAAGCTTCTTTGATGATTGGTGTACAGTATATTTGTCTGTAAATATAAAGATCCATATTTAGCATACAGTAAAAATTTTCATTTGTCTAGAGATATGCCCGATAGGGTTTTCTCAAGGATCTATGACCCCTCCAGCCATGTGTATTTCTTTACATTGTCACCCATGAGTCCCTTCCCATTGCGAAGGCATTAAGTCCAATTTGATAGTTGCTGATTAGACCGTAGATAAAACTGCCACTACTGCACCAATAGAGACAGCTTGATGTGCAAGTCATTGTGATTATTAGGCTTTAGAGCTGAGTTGGGCCACTGACTGACTTTCTCCATTAGCTTGCATAGTATCCTCCAGAACTATGAGAGCTAGTCTTCAGGGAGAAGGCTTTCAGGTCAGTTCCAGCTCCATTGCTCCAAGTACTGTGTCTAAAGAATGTTCTGTATTCAGTAATAGGGTCTTGCCTTCAAGTTCTGTGAGGTAATCAAGGACTGGGGAAACAGCCTGTGTTATTTTAGGAGTCTCTTGGACTACCCTGACCAACAACTCGAAGGTAGGCTTCTCCTGTCTGGTACTGTGTTCCTTGTTATAGAGCCTTCAGGTATACACATGCACTCATGTTCAGATATTGTATGTGTATTTTTCAAGGGGTTTTGAGTTAATACATTTCCCTCTGGCTTTTTGTGACACCTAAGCATTATTTATCTCTCCTTCCTCTCTCCCTGTCTAACCTCCCTGCTCCTTCCCCAGTTTAAGTACCACCATTTTCCCCTTGATAATACCTGTCTCCGCTTATCTGCCCTCTCTTGAGTTCCTTGTTATCCTTTATACCCATGGTTACTTGTATGTCCTTCCCTCCTCCCTTCCTAGCTGACTACCCCCATTTTCCCATTTCCCCCTTGGTAACATCTGTTTCCTACTGTTCCCCACTCTCAGGCTCACTCTTTCCCTTTACCTCTGTGTTTCGTTTCCATTTTCCTGGCTCCTGGTATTACATCAGATTCTATATACTCGCATATAAGGGATTGGTGCTAAAACCCACAAACGAGGGAAAACATATGTCGCTTCCTTTTCTGAGTCTGTGTTACTTCACTTGCTTAACACTCTCTAGTTCCATTCATCAACCTGCAATTTTCAAAATTTTGCTTTTCCTTGCCACTGAGAAGAACCCCATTGTGCAAATATACCACATTTTCATTATTCATTCCTCAGTTAAGGGACATTCAGGTTGTTTCCATTTCCTAGCTATTGTGAAAAGAGCAGCAGCAGACATGGATGTAGAGGTATCTCTAGAGTAGGATGAGTCCTTTGGGTATATGCCAAGGAGTGGTATAACCAGGTCATATGGTAGGTTCATTGTTAGTTTTTTGAGGATTCTCCACACTGCTTTCCATAGTGCTTGCATGAATTTGCATTCCCACCAGCAGTGAATGAGTGTTCCCCTTTTATACATCTTCTTCAGCATTTGGAGTCATTTGTTCTCTTGATCTTAGCCAGTCTGACTGGGGTAAGATGAAATCTTAAAGTGGTTTTGATCAGCATTTCTCTAATTAAGGAGATTACTGAGCACTTTTTAAGGTAATTCTTAGGCATGTTTATTTATTCATTTAACAGATCATTCAATAGAATGATCTGTTCAGGGTCTTAGCCCATCTTATTGGGTCGTTTATTTTCTTATTTCTTATTTTTTGAGTTCTTTGTATATTTTGGATATTAATACTCTGTTGAATGTGTAGCAGGTGAAGGTTTCTTCCCACTCAGTGAGTTTCCTCTTCACTTCCTTGGGTGTTTCTTTTGCTGCACAGAAGCTTTTTAGTTTAATGAAATCCACATTTGTTGATTGTTGGCCTAATGCCTGAACAACTGATGTCCGATTTAGAAAGTCCTTTTCTACATCTATATCTTGTAGGGTACTGCCTAAGTTTTCTGCTAGCAGTTTCAGAGTTTCAGGTTTTATACAGAGGTCTTTGCTCCATGTGGAGTTGATTTTTTTTCTGCAGGGTGAAAGATAAGGGTCCAGTTTTCTTCAACAGGTGGAGATCCAGGTTTGCCAGCACCATTTATTAAAGGGCCATCTTTGCTCCATTGTGTATTCTTGGCACCTTTATCAAACATCAGGTGGCTGAAATTGCATGCACTCATGTTTGGGTCTTCTAGTCTGTTCCATTGATCTTTGTATCTGTTTTTGTGTCAGTACCATGCTGTTTTTATGACTATAGCTCCCTAATAGAGTTTGAGATCTGATATGATCATTCCCCCCTGAATTGTTCTTTTTTCCCAAGATTGCTTTAACTGTCTAGGATATTGTGTGATTCCATATGAATTTTAGGATATTTTTTTGAACTCTGTGAAGAATGTCATGGGGATTTTGATTTGGCATTGCACTGAATCTACAGATTGCTACTGGTAGGATCGTCATTTTCACAAGATTAATTCTACCAATCGATGAGCAAGGTAGGTCCTTCCATCTCCTGGTGTCTTCATCTAGCTCTTTAAGATTTAAAATTTACATTGTAAAGTTCTTTAATGTCTTTGGTTAGGTTTATTGCTAGATATTTTTTGAGGCTATTGTGACTGGAAGGGTTTCCATGTATGTGTTTATTGCTTGTTATTGGTATATAGAAAGGCTACTGATTTTTGTAAGTTGATTTTGTAGCCTACCACTCTGATGAAATGATTAATCATTCCTAGCAGTTTTCTGGTGGGATTTTTGGGATCTCTTATTTATAATATCCTATTTTCTGCAAATAGTGATAATATGACTTCTTTCTTTTTCCAATTAGTACTCCTTAATTCCCTTCTCATCTTATTGCTCTAGCAAGACTTTGAAACACTATATTTAAAAGGAGTGGAGATAGTGGACAGCCTTTCTGTTTCCTGATTTTAATGGAGATTTCAGGAATAATGTTGGATGTGGGTTTATTGTTTAATGGTGTTGAGGTATGTTCCCTCCAGTCCAATTCTTTCTAGTACTTTTAACATGAATGCATGTTGGATTACGTCAAAGGCCTTTTCTGTATCTATTGAGAAGACTATGTGATTTTTGTCTTTAAGTCCACTTGCATGATTTATTATATTTATTGATTTATGTATATTGAACCATCCTTACACCTCTGTAATAAAGATAACTTGATCGTGGTGGATGATCTTTTGATGTGTGTCTGTATATGGTTTTCGAGTACTTTGTTCAGAATCTTTGCACCTATGTTCATTAAGGATATGGGCTTATAGTTTTCTGTTTTTGTTCTGTCTTTTCCAGCTTTTGGTATGAGTGATACTGGCTACATAGAAGGAGTTTTGGAGTTCTCCCTCTATTTCTTTTTGAATAATTTAAGAAATATTGATTATAGATTTTCTTTGAATGTGTTGTAGAATTCTGCTGTGAATCCATCTGTGCCTGGGATTATTTTAGTTGGGAAGTCTTGTATTGTTGTTTCAATTTTCTTATTTGTTATGGGTCTGTTTAAGTTGTTGGTTTCTTCTTGGTTTAACTTTGTTGTTCTACATGAATTTAGAAATGCATCCATTTCTGCTGGCTCCAAGAGTTCCGTGGTTCTTGGCAAGAGTGCTGTTTGACAAAGTTCCAGCCGAAAGCCGATGACCGCTGCTCTTTCAGTGGACAGCCCTTCCCCAGTTACTCCTGGTTTTTGTAATTTGTATAACTTTCTCTTCTTTAAATATTCTGATAACCAACTCTGATGATGGAATGGGAAACTAAAACTAAAACTAAATCTCTGCCTTTAGCAGAATTATGTTACTGAAACAAAATGAAAGTAATAACATTATGTTACTGAAACAGAATGAAAGTAATAAGATAGACGACTTCCTCCTATGACTATGATCTCGTTTGGACCTGCATTTGTGAATAATAATGAGGCTTGGTTTCCCCCAAAGGAAAAGATAGCATGCAATAGATGCCCTGCTGCCTTCTTTTACAGGAGTTTATGGCTTTAACCCTAAATGAGGAACTACTGAGACTAAATTGGTATAAGGAAAAACTATTTGGCTTAGGGAAACTCCTTAGAAAGATTAGCTAAGTTAGTAAAAAGCTGGTGGTGCATGATCTCTGAAGAAAAATTGCCTATTCTTTTACCAAGACTAAAAGCGATTCACGAAGCCTTTAAAGATAAATGGCAACATGACCTCTGAAGAAAAATTGCCAATTCTTTTACAAAGACTAAAAGCGATTCAAAAAGCCTTTAAGGATAAACGGCAACAAAATAATAAAGGATATTGAAATAGAGAAAATAATCATATGACTCAAAGAGTAAAAAACGTTCAGGAAGAAATAGCAAAAGGGAGAGGAAAAAGATAAATTGGAATATTGGTTAGACAATAAATAAAGAGTTGGTTATTCCCATTCCCATGAGAAAAATAATTCTCTCAAATATACACACCTACATGTAAATATTAAATTCAAAGAATTAAAGGGTAAATGGGGACAGGCTGTCTTACACTTCTATGGTAAAATAGAAACTTTATAGCAAGGCTATAAAGAAAACAATGAAGACATTGCTTGGCTATGTTAAGAAAAGGTTAATCATTGAACTTTGTACTTTCCTTTTACTGTGATTATTGAAAAATATTGTACACTGAGAAATACTGTGTAAACTCATCGTTTGATTTATGGTCTGATGCTTTGCTGCTATGGTAAGCTTTCTAATTATAAATAAAGGTGGTAGAAGGCTGCTTTCAGAAGAGTAGTAGAGACAGAAGTAGAAAAAGAAAGAAGATATTCGGGCTGACCTCCCCCAAGCGGGTCAGTCAACAGCCTCTACTAGAACTGCAATTGTGGTTTCTGGTATAGTCATTTCTACCGCTGCAGTTACCTTCACCCCTTCATGCCCCAGACACATTTCTTTTAGATTTTCAAATTTAATAGCATATAAGTTTTTAAAGTATTTATACTGCTCTGGATCTCTTAGGTGTCTATTGTGTTGTTTCCCCTTTCATCTCAGAATTGTTAATTTGGATTTGTTCTTTCTTTTGATTAACTGGGCTAAGGGTCTGTCTATCTTGTTTAACTTTTCAAAAAACCAGCTCTTAGATTAATTGAGTCTTTGTATTTTTTATTCCTATTTCATTAATTTCTGCTATGATATTTGTTATTTCTTCTCATCTATTACATTTGGGTTTTGTTTGTTCTTACCTTTCCAGATTCTTGAGTTGTACTGTTAAGTCATTTATATGTGCTCTTTCTGATTTTTTAACGTAGGCACTTAGAGAAATAAACTTCCCTCTTAGAACTGCTTTTAAAGTGTCCCAGAGGTTTTGTTGTGCTGTGTTATGATTTTCACTTAGTTCCAGGAATACTATTTCTCTCTTAATTTCTTCTTTGACCCAATCATCATTCAGGAGTGTGTTGTTGTTAATCTCCATGAGTTTGTATAGTTACTAGAGCTTCTTTGCTGTTGATTATAAACTTTAACCTCAACTCTTTGTATTTGTTGAGGTTTGTTTTGTTTCCCAACATGTGGTCACTTTAAGAGAAACTTGCATGGACTTCCAAGTAGAAAATGTATTATTTGGTGTTTGGGTGGAATATTGTGTAGATGTCTGTTAGGTTCATTTGGTGTAAGATGCCATTTAATTGAGATGTCTCTCTTTATTCTTTGTCCAGTTGAACTGTCTATTGAAGATAGTGAGGTACTTAAGTAACCTACTATAATTGGGTTGGCATTAATCTGTGTTTTATAGTCCTTTAGTATGAAATTTGATGCACCAGAGTTTGATGTATATGTTTTCATGAGTGTAATATCTTCTTGGTCAATTGTTCCTTTGATTGGAATGATGTGGCCCTCTTTATCTCATTTGATTGTTTTTAATTTTTAATCCATTTTGTCAGATAATTGCAATATCTGCTTGCTTCTTAGAGCCATTTTGCTTAAAAATTTTTTCCTTCCTTTCACCCTCAGTTAGTGCTTATTCTTGAAGGTGAGATGAGTTTCTTAAAGACAACAAAAATATGGACTTTGATTTTTAATCAGTTCCACTAGCCTATGTCTTCTGACTGGGGAATTCAGGCCATTGACTGTTTAGAGTCTTTATTGAAAGATGTGCATTGGTTAGTCATTTTAATTTGTGTTCTTTGTCCTATTTTGTGTTTCTGTAATTATGCTCTCCTTTGTTTTCTTTCTGTGACCTCTTGGGTATAGTCATTCCTATCTTTGATCCTTTATATGGTATGAAGTATATTTTTTAGGGCCGGACATGACTTCTTTCAGTCTATTTTTGTTTTTGTTGTTGTTTTGTTAATTGTGAAACACTGTTTATACTGTTATACATTTTAAAACATGCATCTCAAAATTTCATTTATCCTGCAGTTATCCTCATCACATTCCTACCCATAAGATCTAACAGATTTAGACATCCCAAGAGTAAGAAAACTTTACTTTTATAATAGCAATGCTACTAGCTTTTATTACAAATTATTCCTATTTCAACAGCCACTAGCATAACATCTACTGAGTACTTACTATATGGTTAGAACATGCATCCATTAACTTTTCTCATTGTTATGATAAAATACCTAACAAAAGCAATAAAAGGACCTGGCTCACAGTTTAAAGGTGCAGTCCATCCTGGCAGGAAAGCCATGGTCACAGTGCATCCACCGTCAGGAAGCAGAGAAGGATGATTGCTAAATTTTCTCCTTTTTTCATTTAATCCAGGACTCCTTTCCATGGAAGTAGTGCTGCCCACATTTAAGGTAGGCTTTCTCAACTCAATTAACAGAGTCTAAAATTCCCCCACAGACATCTTCAGAGTTTCAACTTCTAGATGATTCTAGATCCTGTCAAGTTGACAATCAATACTAACAATGATAGAAACACTATGTATGGTCTTAAAATATTAATCTTAATATTAATCTTAATAATATAGGCTCTCACCCCTCATCTTAGTGTACTGTACCCTTGAACTGTGAGCCAGAATAAACACTCTATCCCTAAGTTGTAAGGTATTTTTTAAATAAATAATTTATTGAGAATTTCATACATGCATATAAGGTGTTTTGATCAAATCCATGCCCACTCCCTCCCCTCCAATTCCTCCCATATCACCCCATTATTTTTTTC
>NW_008330298.1:2255464-2256194 GCF_000622305.1 Nannospalax galili
AAGAAACTGGCTGCTTTTCTTTGGGGTCTTTTTACCCTAACTGCCTAGCTAATTCCTACCTCCTATTCCTATCACACCATCCTCTGAAGAGGTTACCCAAATTGCCAGTGGGCAGTTGGGACACAGACCGCTCTGGCTTCTTCCATGCTGAACAAGGAGGCAGGATGAGGCAACTGGAGTACCCCTTCAGTGGGTCTATCTAAAAGACTCCCAAGTTGCATAACTCTTATCTTGAGGGGTAAAAGAAAGTCCTTGAATCATGACTAGGAGATGTGCAGGAGAAATAAAGGCAAGAGGAATTAGCATTACAAGTTCTACACTTCATCTTAGCCAAAAGGCCGAGAAGCAATAGCATTACAAGTTCTAGACAGGGAACTAGAGAAAAGTCAGAACAGGGCAATTTTCAAATGTTTATATGAGAGTCCATTGGAATCTCTTGACAAGGGCTTCCAAAAACATCCCTCTATTGGGTTCCTCCTCATTTTTCTTTTGTCTGTCAAGACTGGACTCGAGAGTGATGGATTCAGGATTTGCTTTCAGGTAGTTTGGTAGCTGGTGGAGTGGTTAGAATCAGCGTCAGTTCCCTCTCAAAGGCTTCTAGATAGGGGGAGAAAACAGATTTGGCCATCATTTTAGAACAATAGCAGATTGTCTCCACTTACTACAGGCGGGCACTACAGTATTGCAAACCAAGATTTGAAGTCTTACATCTGAGCAGCACTTTCTGATT
>NW_008330298.1:2256255-2258336 GCF_000622305.1 Nannospalax galili
GACATTACTCTTTGGTTATACTTTCCTTTTGGGTGTTGAAGGCCACACAGTTGGCCCAAATAAATCAACTTCTTTTTACACTAAAAGTCATTTGAGGATCTGTTCTTCAGGGGTCAAGTGGGCTTGGGAGGAGCTCCTGGCTCCTTTCTTTTACCAGTTCCATCTATGTGAAGAAAAGTCAAAGATTCTGCTCAACCGTGTCTGGCTTCACTTGGAAGCATGAATGAGATGCTTCCTCTGAGTTGATCCTCTTCTTTGTAGACTGGACGTTGGTTCAAGTCCATCTTGTGGGGTCTCCACGTCCTCCCTGAACAAGAGGACAGGTGACTTACCACAGTTACAGGACATTTTTGAGAGATGTTCCATAGTCCCCTGGAACTTAGTCCACCTTAGAGGGCAAGGGGCAAAAGCTGTCCTTTATGTCCCTCTGACCATATTAGTATGGACCTCAAACTATGGCTATTAAGCATGCAATAAGGTTAGTTCCACCCACCGGTCTGGTACTTTTTATTATCATGTGCTATGTAGATAACGCTTGGGTAAAAAAACAAATATTCTTAGATAAACATTGTCTAGATATATATTTTGTTCCTTAAACTAGTTGACTAAACTATGACCATAGAAAATTTAAGATTATTTGTAGATTGTTTTTGTCTCATTCTTTATATATCTTAACAAACCTACACAGACCTTTATCACTTGCTTAGGCTTTCTCTTTTTTTGTCTATTTTGGAAAATATCCTCATTCCCATATCCTTTTAACATCTTTTACATTCTCATTTTCCTTTTTAAAAAATAATTATGAGACATAATAGGATTAACAAATAAGTTGTCCATCTGTTGTGAGACTTCTTTTCCTGGGGATGCTAAGCAATGCTTATACCCTTTTAAGGTTCTAGTGTCAAGCCAATGTTTGATTAAAGTCTTACTGGGGAACCAATGAATTTATTGAGCTTACTTACCAAGATAACCGAGGGGTTGCTGAGGTGTATGCATGACCTGAGGGTATGCACACTGGAAAGTTTTCAGGTTATTTTTGACATGGAAAATTTTTTGTTCCCCTCTGGCTATGATAGATAGTTTTGCTGATTAAAGTATTATAGATAGGCCTCCATGGTCTTTTAGAACTGGAAATACTTTGGTCCAAGATCTTCTGGCTTTCACAGTTTTCACTGAAAAGTCAACTGTAATTCTGGTGGGTTTTCTTTTAAACATAACTTGTTGTTTTTCTCTAGCAGCTTTTATTACCCACTTTTTGTTCTGTACATTTAATGTTTTAATTATGATATGCAGTGTGGAGTTTCTGTTCTGGTCCTGTCTAACTGGTGTTCTGTGTGTTTTTTTATCTGTATAGATATGCCTTTCCTTAATTTAGGGAAGTTTTCTTCTATAATCCGGTCAATGCCATTGGCCTGAAATTCTTCTCCTTCCTATATGCTTATGATGCATAGATTTGGTCTTTTCATTGTTTCCTACATTTCCTGCATATTTCATTCCTGTGTTTTTAAAAATTTTACAGTCTTTGCTTGAGGAGTCCAGTTCTTCAACTTTGTCATGCAGTCTTGATATTCTGTTTTCTATTTTATTCATTCTGCTTGTGAGGCTTTCTCCTGTCTTTTCAAATTGGTTTATTGAGTTTTTCAATTCCAACTGCATTTCAGCTTGTGTTTTCTTCCATATTTCTCTTTTGTGAATTCTCTTTTCAAGTCCATTTGTATTTTCTTCAGCTTCCATCACAAGTTTATGTCTATCCTTTTTGAGTTGAGATGTCTGTGTGTTATTTACATTCTTTGATAATATTTATGATTGTTCTAAATTCTGCATCATGGGGTTCCTCAAGGGGATTCTCATTGTAGTGCACTTCTCTAGGACTGGTGGGTTTTGTTGGGGACATATTTTCTTGGTTTTTCATATTATTTGTGTTTCCTCATTGTCATTTGGGCATATTGCTCTTTTGTTTGTGTGTCAATACGAAATTCTAGTCTGCATTTTTTTTTTTTTTTTTTTTTTTTTTAAAAAAAAAAAAAAAAAAAAAAAAAAAAAGAGGACGATAAATCTTTCACTGTGATATATCAAAATAA
>NW_008330298.1:2258723-2261013 GCF_000622305.1 Nannospalax galili
CAACTGAAAAGCTTGCATAGTTTATAGGTTCACTACAAGAACATTGGTACTATTAAAAGAAGGACTGCTTATAGTCTACTAATTCTATATTGTTAATGTAGAGGGTGAAAAATTGCCTACCCATGAGAAGTAAAATTTGTAAAACTGGAAATAAGCCTCAAAATATGTTGAAAGATATATATTTTTGAAACTTTATTCCAGTACCTGAAAAAATAAAAGACCTCAGGAAACAGATAATGGATGTGTACATGCATTATAACATTTCCAAGAACAGACAGACTAACATATATAAAGAATCCAAAGAAAATAAAATCCATAAAATCAACACTGTATATCAATTCAGGATAATTTCTATCAAATTGCTAAATGAACAGAATGGAGGGCATAGATATTTTGCATGTTGATTTTACAGGACACTAGGAAAAGAGAAAAGATTAAAAAAATTGTTCAGAAGGTTGTAAAACAGAAAACTAAAGGCAATAATTGCCCAATTATTATTAAAATGCACCATAAACTTAAAATAATTCTAACAATGTGTTACTACTGTAAGATTAGACAGGGATCTTGATAAAATGTCAAAAATAGATTCAAGTGTAGATGGATATAAGATATATCATGATCATAGTAGCAACTGAAATCAGGAGGGATGGTCTGGGGTGAATGATGAGTTCAAGGCCTACTCAACAAGATCCTGTCTCAATCCTACCCCACCAAACTACCCCAACAGAAGAAGCAGTTGAAGGGAAAATAGCTAAACGTAGTTCAAACCCTATCTGCAGCACACATATACATTCCACAGGGATAAAAGATCTGAATTCAGATCTTTCCTGGGTAAGTTCAGTGGCACTCACTGTTCATTGACTACCCCAGCCTCATTCACCTTCCCAGCTCCCCCATCCCATCTCTCCTACTAGAGTGGGCACTGGCCGGTTTCCTGTCTTGGCACCCCAGAACTCTGGACTGACCTCTTGGCCCAGACTCCCCACTGTTCCCTGATCCTTTGCATCCAGACTAACCCAATTCCCCACTCTAGTCTCCAGGAGCCCTAGGGGCCTGTTTCTGCCCACACTCCCTTTACATCCCAAGGCAGCCCAGCACCCCGCCCCCAGCTTCCTGGGGCCAGCATCTTTGCTGGGTAAGTTTGGTGGTGCCCACAGAGCCTTGACTCCCCCAGCCTCCTTCACCCTCCCAGCTCCCCACCCCATCTCTCCTGCTAGTGTGGGCACTGGCCCATTTCTTGTCTTGGCACCCCAGACCTCTAGACTGACCTCTTGGCCCAGATTCCCCACTGCTTGCTGACCCTCTGCACCTAGACCAACCCAATTTCTCGGTCTATTTCCTGGGAACCCTCAGGTCCTGTTCCCTAACCTAACCTTTGCATACCTGAGACAGGCCCTGGTCCCAGGCCAGCCCGGCCCCCAAATTCCTGAAGGCAGCAGCTTTCCTGGAGGGATCCAGACCTTAGGAGAAAGCCTGACAGCATCTGATCCTCATTCGACTTGAGACTCTGTTGAGAACTCCTGAGCAGTAAGAGGAAAGCAATTTGACCACTCTAGGATAAAATCAAAAGAAAGAACCTGAAGCCTAGATCAAACATATTTTCATTCCCAACAAGTAAACCACAAAGGCACATAAAGTTTACAAAAAGAAGCAAAACTAAACTCAACAAAGGAAGGCTTGAGTCTCACACAAGAATCAGAAACTATAAAAGAAATCCACAGGTCAAAATCACAGAGAAAAAAATAACAACAAGAAAATTCCAAATAATATATTCCGAACAAATACCAACAGTCCTGTAGAGGAGTACAATGAGAACACCCTAGAGATAACACAGGACATGGATTTCAAAAAAACCAATTGTAAACATGATAAAAGAATTCAGTAAATTTAAATAACAAACAAACAAAGAAATCAAAGAACTGAAAGAAGATAGGGAAAAACTTCTGAATGTTGTCTGCAAGAAACTCATCTCACTTTCACAGACAGGCACTACCTTGAGGTGAAAGGATTGAATAAAACATACCAAAAGAATGGTACTATGAAAAAAGCAGGTGTTGCAATTTTAATATCTGACAAACTAGACTTTCAAACTAAAACTAATCAAAAGAGATAAAGAGGGCCACTTCATTCAGATCAAAGGAATAACTGACCGAGAACATATCACAATCATGAACATATATTCACCAAACTCTGGTGCACCCAACTTCATAAAAACAGTACTACAGGAATTTAAGACCAAATTAATCCCAACTCATTAATAGCAGGGGACTTCAATACCCCACTGTCTCCA
>NW_008330298.1:2261057-2265270 GCF_000622305.1 Nannospalax galili
ACCATATATCAAATGGATTTAATAGAGACATCTACTGAGTATTCCACCCAAGCACCAAAGGACATACATTCTACTCAGCACCCCATGGAACCTTCTCCAAAATCGACCATATACTGGGGCGCAAAACAAACTTCAACAAATACAAAAAGATTGAAATAATTCCATGCATTCTATCAGACCACAATGCAATAAAGCTTAAAATCAACACTGGAAGAAACACTAGTAACTGCAGGAACACATGGAGATTATAAAACTAACTCCTGAATGATGAATGGGTGAAGGAGAAATTAAGAAAGAAATAAAAGTATTCCAGGAACTAAATGAAAAGGACAATACAACAAAACAAAATATCTGTGACACGCTGAAAGCTGTCCTTAGAGGGAAGATTATAGCTTCAGAAAAAAACACAAATAAATGACAACATTGCAATTCAAGATACTTGAAAAGCAACAACAAATGAAACCCAAACCCAGCAGACAAGAAGAAATAACAACAACCAGAGCAGAAATTAATGAAATAGAAACAAAGAAAACAATACAAAGAATCAATTAATTCAAGAGATGGTTCTTTGAAAAGATAAACAAGGCTGACAGACCTCTAGCACAGTTAACTAAAAGAAAGAAACAGCACCTCCAAATCAACAAAATCAGAGAAGAAAGGGGAAACATCACAACAGACACCAAAAAGATCCAGAACTTTATAAGGAAATACTTTAAAAATCTATGTGCTACTAAATTTCAAAACCTAAGGAATGGACAGGTGTCCAAAAGCATGGAAACCACCAAACCTAAACCAAGAAGAGATCAACAGCATCAACAGCTTAAACAGACCCATAACACATAAGGAAATTGAAACAGTAATACAAAACCTCCTGACTAAAAAAAGCCCAGGACCAGATGGATTTACAGCAGAATTCTACCAGACATTTAAAGAAAATCTATACCCAATACTACTTAATTTATCCAAAAAGATAGAAATGGGGAAAGAACTTCCAAATTCCTTCTATGATGCCAGCATCACTCTAATACCAAAGCCAGGTAAAGATACAACCACAAAAGAGAACTATAGACCCATATCCTTAATGAACATAGATGCAAAAATTCTCAACAAAATACATGCAAACCACATACAGACACACATCAAAAAAAGACCATGCACCATGATCAATTTGGCTTTATTCTAGAGATACAGGGATGGGTCAATATATGTAAGTCAATAAATGTCATAAATCATACAAATGGACTCAAGACAAGAACCACATGTTCAGGTCAATAGATGCAGAGAAGGCCTTTGGCAAAATTCAACATGCATTTATGTTCAAAGTACTAGAGGTAATTGGACTGGAGGGAACATACCTCAACATAACTAAAGCCATATACAATAAACCCACAGCCAACATCATTCTAAATGGAAAAAAACTGGAAGCATTCCCATTGAAATCAGGAACCAGACAAGGCTGTCCACTATTTCCACTCCTTTTTAACACAGTGCTTGAAACTCTTACAACAGCAATAAGAAAAGAGAAGGAAATTATAGGAGTTATAATTGGAAGAGATCGAACCATCCCTTTTTGTAGATGATATGATATTATATCTAAGAGATGCCAAAAGTTCCACCAGACAACTCCTAGAAATGAATAACACTTTCAGTAAAGTGGAAGGTTACAAAATTAATCTAGGAAAGTCTATAGCCTTTCTATATACCAATAATAAGCAATCAGAGAAAGAGTACATGAAAACATTCCCTTTCATAATAGCTGAAAAAAAATCTCAGAAAAAACTTGACCAAAGACATCAAAGAGCTCTACAATGAAAATTTTAAATCTTTAAAGAAAGAGATTGAGGAAGACATCAGAAGATGGAAGGACATCCCCTGCTCATGCATGAGAAGAATTAATATTATGAAAATGACCATCCTACCAAAAGCCATTTATATATTCAATGCAATCCCAATAAAACCCCCATGATATTCTTTACAGAATTGGAAAAAAACATCCTAAGATCCACATGGAAGCACAAAAGATCTCGGATAGCCAAAACAACCCTGAGCACTAAGAGAATTGCTGGGGGGTTTACAGTACCAGATTTTAAGCTGTATTACAGAGCTATAGTCATAAAAAATCGTACTGGCACAAAAAATAGACCCTTGGATCAATGGAACAAAATTGAAGGCCGAAATATGAGTAAATGCAATTTCAGCCACGTGATATTTGACAAAGGAGCTAAGAACATTCACTGGAGGAAAGACGGCAGGTTCAACAAATGATGATGGCAAAACTGGATCTCTATCGGTAGAGGACTGAAAAAAAACCCCTATTTTTCACCTTACAAAAAAGTCAACTCCAAATGGATCAAAGACCTCAATGTGAAGCCTGAACCTCTGAAACTGTTAGAAGAAAACATTGGCAATAACCTACAAGATATAGGTGTAGGAAAGGATTTTGTAAACCAGACAACAATTGCTCAGGAAACAAGTTTAAGAATCAACAAATGGAATGTCATTAAACTAAAAAGCTTCTGTACATCAAAAGAAGCAACCAAGGAAGTGAAGAGAAAACCCACAGAGTGGGAGAAAATCTTCACCAGTGACACATCTGACAGAGGTTTAGCATCCAGAATATATAAATTAACTCAAAAAACAAAGAATCAAGAAAGGAAGTGACCCAATTAACAGATAGGCTAAGGAGCTGAACAGAGAGTTCTCAAAAGAAGAAATAAAGATGATTAAGAAGCATCTTAAAAGGTATTCAACATCATTAGTAATTAGAGAAATGCAAATTAAAACCACTTTAAGATTTCATCTTACCCCAGGCAGACTGGCTAAGATCAAGAGAACAAATGATACCAAATGCTGGAGAGGATGTGGAGAAAGGGGAACGCTCATCCACTGCTGGTGGGATTGCAAACTTGTTCAACCCCTGTGGAAAGCAGTGTGGAGAACCATTAAAAAGCTAAAAATGAACCTACCATTTGACCCAGTTATACCACTCCTCGACATATACCCAAAGAACTCATCCTATTGCAGAGACACTTGTACATCCATGTTTGCTGCTGTTCTTTTCACAATAGCTAAGAGATGGAAGCAACCTAAGTGTCCCTCAACTGATGAGTGGTTAACAAAAATATTCACAATGGAGTTGTATTTAGCAGTAAAGAGAGGTGAAATCACGAAATTTGCAGGTGAGTGGATGGAACTAGAAACTGCTATGCCAAGTGAAGTAACACAGAGTCAGAAAAACATATGACATATGTTCTTCCTCATATGTGGATCCTAGCACCAAATCCTTATGAGTATGTATCTAGCCATTACTACAGAAACCAGGATAAATAAAAGGAACCAGGGAGGTGAAGGAAAAGAAAGAATCTGAAAGAGAAGATCAGTAGGAAACAGGTGTTAATAAGGGAGATACGGGTTAAAATAGGGTTATTTTCATGGGAGGGTTATACAAGGAATCTTGGGGATAAAAGGGAAAGAAGGAACTCAAGAGAGATGGGACCATAGGAGAAGGGTATTACTAATGGAGAAATGGGGAAAAATGGGGGAACTTTAAATAAGGAAACCATGGTGGAAGAGTCAGACAATGAGAGATATAAATAATGCCTAGCTAGTTTTAAAAAAAAAAACAGAAAGAAGCATATTAGTCCAACAACCTATACACATAACTAGCTCAAGGAACATATGTCTAGTCAAGGTTTATCTGGGAACATTTGGTCTTTGCCCAAGTTTTATCTAAATAGCACATGGTAATTAAAAGTACCAGAATGGCTCCTACACTCAGGCCTCTCTTGGGGTAAGTCTATCGCAGAGCCCTCCATGCCTTGACTCCCCCAGCCTCATTCACCCTTCCATCTCCCCCACTGTTCTCTACTCCGAGTTTGGGCCCTGCACCATTCCTAGTCTTGGGTCGCCAGACACCTGGGGAACCAATACTGCTTCCTGATCTTTTTCACCCAGACCAACTTAGTGCCTTCCTTGGGCCCCAGGAGCACTGCTTCTGGACCTGGCCCCGCCCTCACCTCCCTCTACTTCCCTGGTCCTGCAACCCCCGCCAGCCTCTTTCTGGACCTGACAGCCTCTTTCTGGGGCTCCAAGGCTTACCTTTCCTCTCCCTGATCCTTTGCATCCAGTACAACCCAGCTACTCAATCCACTCCCTGGGAAATCTTGGGGCTTCTTCCCACCCCATCTGCCTTTGCATCCCTGTGTGGCACGGC
>NW_008330298.1:2268378-2268718 GCF_000622305.1 Nannospalax galili
AAAAGTCAATTCCAAATGGCTCAAAGACCTCAATGTAAAGCCTGAAACTCTGAAACTCTTAGAAGAAAACGTTGGGAAAAACCTACAAGATATAGGTGTAGGAAAGGACTTTCTAAACCGGACACCAATAGCCCAGGAAACAGGGGCAAGAATTAACAAGTGGGACCTCATTAAACTAAAAGGCTTCTGTACATCAAAGGAGACAACCAAGGAAACAAACAAAAAAACCCACAGAATGGGAGAAAATCTTTACCAGGGACACATCTGACAGAGGTTTAATTACCAGAATATATATAACAAACTTAAAAAACAGAGAACCAAGACAAGAAGCAACCCAATT
>NW_008330298.1:2270792-2272888 GCF_000622305.1 Nannospalax galili
TCTGTAAACCTAAAAATGTACAGCCAATTTTGAAAGAGATGTACCCTAGCTCAGAAAAATGTTATTGAATAGGTTAATGCTGTTGTAATGAAATGCTTCTTCTAATTAAAAAAAAAAGTACCAGAATGGTGGAACTAACCTTCTTGGATGTTTAACAGCCATACTTTGAGGACTACACTAATTTGGTCAAAGGGACATAAAGGACAGTCTTTGCTCCTTGTCCTCCAAGGTTGACTAAGTTCCAGGGTAGTATGGAGCAGATCTCAAAATGTCCTGTAACTGTGGTGAGTCACCTGTTCCTGATGAAGGAGGCCAAAGAGACCCTACCAGATGAACTTGAACCAGTGTCCAGTCTAAAAAGAGGAGGTTCAACACAGAGGAAACATTTCCTCCATGCTTCCAAGTGAAACCAGCCACGATTGAGCAGGACCTTTGACTTTTCTTCATATAGCTGGAACTGGTAAAAGAAAGGAGTCAGGGGCTCCTCCCAAGCCCATGTGACGCCTGAGGAACAGAACCTCAAACAACCTTAAGAGTAAAAATAAATTGGTTTATCTGGGCCAATGCTATATTCTTAAACATCCAATAGTAAAGTATAACTGAAGATTAAAGGGATCAATATAATTCTGTAAGAGTCCATGTGTCTAGCTAAAGGCTACATAACAAGAAACAATGCCAGACATGAGATACCTTCCTTTCAGTTGTTGGCCAGGGTGGCCCAAGAGACTCCCAGACAGTAACCCAGCATAGAACTGGGAAAATGAACAGCAGACCCCAATTTCATCTAAAGGAATATTGGTAACCGATTGCTGCTACATGAGGAAGAGCTGATCTTCCTAAAACAAGGAACTCTAAATAGGCTTACTAGACTCAGCAGATGGACAAGCACTGTGGAACAGCTGGGGTATTGACAACACAGTGGACAGTAACAAGGATGACAGAGTATATGGTCTCCAGCAAGGCAGGGGGGAGGCTATGGGAGGGTGCCATTTGGGATGTGGGTATATTGATGAATAAGATTATTTGGGATGTTCTTTATGAAATACACACACACAAAAATAAATGAGTTATATTTGGAAAAAAATATCTGAATACAAGAAAGTAGAATAAAAAAACTAGAAAATAATGAATACAATTTAGCAACATACAATGTCTTTTTAAGGTCTAACACAGAACTCAGATGCCATAAAGAAAATGACTTAGGGCTACAGAGATGACTCAGTGGGTAAAGACACTTGCCACCAATCATGATGACTTGACGTCAATCCCTGGAACCCATATGATGGAATGAGATAACCAATACTATGTCATGTAATATGCATGCTCACACATGCATGTACAAACACATACCCCAAATAAATAAATATGTGTAATTAAAAAAAAAACAAAAAACAAAATGGCTTGTAAATTTGGTAACCTTTTCCTAAAAAAGGCTATAATTTTATGTGTTATACAGAGAATACTATGTTACTTAGACAAAGGTAGATGGGCAAGGACACCTGAAACACAAAGTGTTCCTTCAAAAATCAATGATAAAGGTGGGAAGCCCTGAGAATAAGTATTTTATCAGGCCTTATATAGAATAATGACAAAAAGAGGAAAAAAATTTAAATCATGTTAAACCTCTTGGTAACTATTTTTTATTTTGTTATAAATTTTCTAAATTTCTAATAAACCTTTGAAAACGTAATCCTATTTTTAGATAGTAACATTTCTTCTAAAAACAGATATATGGATAATACATTGGAAAGCTCAGATAAAGGTACTCAATAGGTGTCTTATTATGAAAAAGGCAGTAATGAACAGAGATGAACAGGTATCTCTGTAGTAGGATAGCCTTAGGGGTATAGGCCAAAGAGTAGTATGGCTGGGTCATATGGTAGGTCAATTTTTAGGTTTTTGAGGAATCTCCATACTGATTTCCATATTGGTTGCACTAGTTTGAACTCCCATCAGTAGCAGATAAGAGTTTCACTTTCTCTATAGCCTGACCAGGATTTCTCATTGTTTGGTTTTTTTTTTTTTTTTTAAAATTTTGTGACAGGGTCTTCCTGTAGCCCTAGCTGGCCTGGAACTTGCTATGTAGACCAGGCTGT
>NW_008330298.1:2273026-2295551 GCF_000622305.1 Nannospalax galili
AAATTTTAAATTTAATTAAATAACATTTTATTGAGTTTTTGTAATTCCATACAATAGTTCTCAATTAAATTTAGACCCCTCCATCCATGTCTCCCCCATCCCCCAACCAGACCTCATGTATTCCACCATACATGCTAAGTCCTATCCATTCATGCATTTGAACCCAGATGTCCTTCAGTGTAAATTCGTCCACTGGAGTCTAGTCAGCCCATGTAGAGATCATTGGTAAGGTCTACTCTCTCGCCCAGCAGCAACCAGTCTCCAATAGTTCTCAGACTAGTGCCAGACCACCACCTATCTCTCTCCTCCCCTCTGGGCCCTTGTTTAATTGAGTTGGCATGGGTCCTGGTCTCAATGCCACCATTGACACAAGTTCACATGTGCAAGCTGACAGTGGCCTCAAAGTGTCTGCTTCCCTGTGTTCATAAACCAGCCCTGGCTCTTACAATCTTTCCTCCCCTCTTCCACAATGGTCCCTGAGTGGATGTGGTTCCATATAGGACTCCTACACTCTGCCATCTCTTATTCTTTAAAACTTGGCCAGTTGTGGCCTTCTGTGTGCATTGCACTCTGTTGTATAAGGAAGTTTTACTGGTGAGAGTTGAGGGATGCATTAGTTTTCTTCTATCCCCTGTTCTGCCATGCTCTGAGAGCCTTAGTCATAGAGGTTCAACTGCAAATGTGTCACTTAGTACTGGGCTTTTAATTTAATTTGCAATTCCCTGATGACTAAAGATATAGAACATTTTTCTTTTATTTTTTAAAAAATAAAAATTTTAAATTTAATTTTAAGTCTTTTTAAATCATAGAATACATTTTGATGATTATATTTTGATCATATTTAGAAACCCTCCTCCCCTTTCTATACCCCTCTAATCCCCCCAATGGATTTCTGTCATATATGTTAAGTCCTATCAAGTTATGTTTGTGTCCCCAAATGTCCTTCAGTATGCTTCCATCCACTGGAGCCTGATTAACCTATCGAACACCACACCCTTAAAGAAAATGAACTCTCCCTCTCAGTAGTTATCAGTTACCAACAGTTCCTTAGCTAAGGTTAAAGCATCTTATCCATTCTTCCACTTTTATGCTGGGATATTTTGGGGGCTTAAGCTTGCATGGACTGCAGAATGCTTATCCCTGAATAGGACACCTATATCAAACCTCTGCCACCCAAAACACAGGGGCTATTGTGGAAGAGGGTGGGGAGAGCCAGAGGTGGTAGATGAACAGAGGAAGAAGAGTTTTCCAGGCTTCTGAGAACTTACTCATATAAACTTACAGTAATGGTGACAGCATGCACAAAACCTATGCAAACTCAAACCGGACAAAAACCCAGCATGGACGTGAATAAATGGGTTAAAAGCCACAACCTTATCTAAGGAACTACTGGCAGCTCATCACTTCTTAGTGACAGAGAGTTGATCGTCTCTAAGGGAGTGATGCTACCTAGATTCACCAGTGTCCAGTGGATGGACTCACACGACAGGACATTTGAGGATGCAACCTTGACTCAATAGGCCTTTACATATATGACAAAATACATGAAATCCAGTGGGGGTGATGGGTTACAGGTAGTGCAGATAGGGGAAGGGAACTAAATACAATTAAGATGCATTGTATGAAATGCACAAAACTCAATAAAATTTAAAAATATAAACTGCTCTCTACACGTACTATGTATAAAGCACTATAAATTCAAGATATATTTTAGATCCTAGTAAAAGATGCATGATGAACAGTTTATCCAAAAGTATTATTGTTAAACGTTGCCTGCTCTTTACAAATAAAACAAAACCAAAACATTATCACAGAAGCTTTATAGGACACTTTATCTTCAGTGATCATTAAAAGACATGGAAATTTGAAAAGCAAAAGGAAGAGATTAAGTAGCTTTCCAAAATTACACTATTGTGAGATGTGAAGACAGATCTCTCTGGTCTCATAATTCATCATATTTCAATTCTTCAATTGGTACAAGCAGTGCAGTCAAATAAAAATTCTCTGTCTTAGAAAAAAACATGTTAAAATTTTATCCTATAATGTGTTTGAAGAAAGAGAAAAATAGCAAAGGAAATCCACAGCCATGCTGGAAACACATTAGTCACACACACTGTTCTTTTCCACACTGTTGTATTCAAAATAAATTAAGACAGCTCTCACATCTGAATTACCATTGAAAACTATTTCTCCCATCAAGCAATGGCAAACAAGGGAAAAGTAATGAAGGTGAGAGGGCTTATAAGAAAAAACTTAAGCTGAAATCAACAGATATATTGAGGGAGTATATATACTGTATTAAAGCTTCCAATTGCGGGCGATTAAGCTAGCAGGTGCAGGTTGTTTTTTTCCTCCAAATAGCCATGCTAGCAGTCCATAATTTGATTTGCCATCCTGTACCAAAGGGTAAAAACTTAAGTGGTTTTATGCTACAGTAATCACTTTATTGGAAAGATGTTTATCCAAACAAAATGAGGTTCACCTATCTAAACACATACATATATTTAATGTAATCGAATATTATCACATTGCAAGTGGTCCTTAAAATCTAGATGCACTGCACACTTTTTATAACATATTCTTCTAGTACAGTGAAAATAAAATAAGTTGTTTTGTTTTCATCACATAAGAGGCCTTGAAACAGAAATATTGTTTCTTAGCTAATCTATAACTAAAACATTAAACATTAAGCTACATGTAAACACCTACAGAAAATACAAAATATTACCATCCCAATGATAAAATACTATTTGCCATTTCTACAAAAAGGAAAAGTATTCCTCAAACCCCAATTAGTCCAATATGAACTGGGAACCTTCATTACAGAACACTGATAATTATATACAATCAATCTTAGGAAAATATATTTAATAGTAATCTAATTGGTTAAGGCTTATCATACTCTTTAACATTACATTAAAAAGATATAATTCCCCTTTAAAAAGACAAAAATTAAGTAATAACTCTGTAAGTCATAATGCACATGACCCAATTAAATGAACAATGGCAACTAAATTCTATTCTGGCTGAGTATGGTACTCACCTATAATCCTAGCTACTCAGGAGCTGAGGCAGGAGGATTACTTAAGTCCAAGAGTTTAAGGCTAGGCTAGACAACACAGAGAGACTTTTTTTTAATTAATTAAATAATTTTGGGGGGCTGGAGAGTTGGCTCAGATAAGAGTACTTGTTGCTCTTGCAGAGAACCCAGGTTCAATTCCCAGCACCTACAGGGCAGCTAATAACCATCTGTAACTCCAGTTTCAAGGGAATCCAACACCCTCTTCTGACCTCTGTGGGCATTGCACAACACAGGTGCACTTACATACATGCAGACAATACACTCGTACAGATAAAATAAAAAAATATTTTTTAAAAATTAATTTTTTAAAGCCAGTTCTTATTAGGACTTAAAGCTGGTTTGGACTATTGATTGATGTTCTCCCTTAGCATCCTGCATAATGTCCTCCAAATCTATGAAAGCTAGCCTGCAGTCAGTTGGCTTCTAGGTCAGTTCAACCTCCATTGCTACAAGTCCTGTGTCTGAAGTAAGTCCTGTCTTTAGCAATAGGGTCTTACTTTTAAATTCTGGGAGGCAATAAAGGGCTGTGACAATAATAGCCTGTATAATTTCGGGCATCTCTTTGACTACCCTGACCAACAACTTGAAGGAAGATTTCTCCTGTCAAACAGTTTCTTGTTATATAGCCTTCAGCCATACACATGGACTCATGTAAAGATACTATATCTGTAATTTTCAGTAGACTTTGAACTACTTCACTTCTGTTTTTTTCACACCAGCTAAATATTATTTATCTCTCCTCTCTCTCTTCCTGTTAACCATCCCTTCTCCCCATTTTCCCCATTTCACCTTTGATAATACCTGTTTCCTATGGTCCCCCTCTCTTGAGCTCCTTCTTCCCATTTACCCCCATGTTTCCTAATATAACCCTCCATATTCCCTTCCCATTTAAATACCCCCATTTTCCTCATTTCTCCCTTGGTAATACCAGTCTCCTACTGTTCTTCTCCAGCTCCTCATTTCCCTTTATCTCCCTAGTTCCTTTCCATTTTCCTAGCTCCTAGTTACATCAGGAGATACACTTACATACAGGCATTTGGTGCTAAGATCCACAAATGACATAGAACATACATTGTTTAGTTTTCTGAGTCTGTGTTAGTTCAGTAAGTATACCAGTTTCTAGTTCCATCCATGTACCTGTAAATTTCATGATTTTGTCTTTCTTTACCACTGAGTAGAATTCCATTGTGTAAATGTACCACATTTTCATTATCCACTCATCAGTTGAGGAACACTTAGGCCGCTTCCATTTCTTAGTCCATGGAGTCTGAATCCTAATAACAATGGCTGGCACAGCAAACTACATTGGGGCATAAGTGGCACTTTTATCTTTGGGGTAATCAACAGCTACCTAATCCAACTTAAATCCCTCTCAATAGGAGGGAACTGATGTGCAGTACTGTAAACAGCCAAATACGCATGGCTGGAGAGGTCATAGATCTTAGAGAAAATTCCAAGTCTGTCACACCCCTAGACAAATGTAATTTCTTACAATATGCTGAATATAGATCCTTCTATTTGTAGACAAGTGTGCTAGTCACGATTCATCAAAGAAGCTTCTTTTTCAATAGACAGAGACGATTACAGAGTTCCACAACTGATCACACATGGAGGATAAGTATTAAAGAGTTCCACAACTGATCATATATGGAGAATAAGTATCTATGAAATGCCCAACCCTAAGTGACACCACTACCATGAGACCTTTACACGTAACGCTCACATAACATAGTGGAGGAAGGGGAAGAGAGAGTACTAATGAACTCTCAACTCTCATCAACAAAGATCCCTCATGCAACAGAGAGCAATGATCAAATGGTCAAAGCTCAGAAAAAAGTCTGCAGAGTGTGGATCTTTAGACAGGACTCCTATATTAAACCCAGGGCTCAGGGACCATTGCAGAAGATGGGGAGGAAAAACTATAAGAGCCAGGGGAGCTGGTGCACAACCATATGGAAACAAGAGTCTTACAGGCTCCTAGGATCTTCCTCATATGAATCTACAGCAACAGTGTCAGCATGCCCAAGACCCATGCAAACTCAAGCTGTCAAAATTCCAGCATAGAATTGGGGAAATGGGCAGGAGGCCTCAAACTTGGGTGAAGAACTATTGGCAGCTGATTACTGTTGGGTGAGGGAGAGATTATCTTCTTTAAGGGAGTAACTCTAGATAGGCTGACCAGAACCCAGGGGATGAACTTGCACTGACAGATGTCTGGGTACAATAAGTTAATTCAACAGGTCTTAACAAAAACAACAGAATGCATGCAATCAAACAAGGGAGCTATGGGAGAGCCTGGGTAGGGGAGGAGTATAAAGATGATTAATATGTTTATGAAATACACAAAACTTCGATAAAAACCTAGTTCTGATCATAATTCATGTATTCAATCTAAATTTACTAAGACTTTGTTTTACCTCCCTTCTAGAAAATTAACTTTCAAATATAATGAAAACTGTTCATTGATAGCTGATCAATAAGAACTCTAAACAAAGCAACATTCCAGATATAAATCTTTCTAATATAAATCTCCATATTACTGATTAATGGACTTTTATTCCATAAGTATTTCAAAAGAGTACAGCATGTTGGTCTGGATAAACATAATAAGTGTTCTTATTATGTTTATACAAATATCATTATCAATTTTATGAAAATGAAGTAAGACAGGAAGGGGACTACATATACATAGCTCTATCTTTCACATAATCTTTTGTAAGTACATGAGAAGCCATCTTCAGGAATATATTAAGACCCAGATTTTGTCACTCAATCCAAAAAGTTAAAATGGGAATCCTCTATAATTGGTTTTATAATTGAATGTCAAACCAAGGCTTTCTCTGAAATAAAAAAACCTGCTAGTTGGATGGTGACAGCATCTTTTTTCACAAATTAACTGCACCACCATAAAAGTATGGAATATGATTTACAGATTTGCTTTAATTAAAGCATAGTAAAGACACATAAACATTTCCAGAACAATTTGAATTCAGAATCACAGGAATGAAACTCTTGCGGATTAAATGAGGATGACACATTATGTTCAAACATTTAAGGAGTTATCGAAAACTTTCATAGCAAGGATAAATTATAATTTGATGAAACGTGATAAAAGGAAAACAATCAGCAGTATACTTAGAAACAAAAGACAAGAGTCTTGTCCCCTAAGAATAAGGCTGAAGATATTCCCTCTAACCACTTGTATTCAACACTGCTATAAACTTAAGCCAGGGAGATTAGTCAAGGAAAACACAAAGCATGTTGATTGGAATAGAGATAGTAAATCTATCTCTAATTCCAGTTGACACCAGCCTACATACAGACAATTCTAAGGGGTCAACTAAGCATTATTAGAACTAAAATAACAAGTTCAGAGGAGGGTGTGATGCCACACACATTTAATCCCAGCAATCAGGAGGCAGAGACAGGCAGATCTCCGAGAGATCAAGGTCAGCCTGATCTATATAGTGAGTTCTAGGCCAGTTGGAGCTATAGGGAGACCTTGACTCAAATAACAAGAACAATAAAAATACACCAAGTTCAATAAGATTTCAAGAAATATTATCAATATAAAATAACAATTTGTATTTCTATACACCTATGGTAAATCATCTAAATGCATAATTGAAAAAGAATCCATTAATATAAAAATGAAAAATAATTAAATATTCAGGGATATATTGAATTTAAAAAATACAAAACAAAGTTCTTAAAACTACAAAATCATTCAATAAATATGAATAAGATCTGGCCTCAAACTCAGAATCCAACTGACCCAGCCTCCCAAAGTGCTGGAATGACAGGTGTGTGTTGCTTCTGTCAAACTGGGGGTGTAGTTTAGTGGTTCCGTGCTTGTCTAGCATGTGCTAGGCCCTGGGTTCAATCACCACAAAAATAAATAATAAAACGATAAATGGAAAAGTGTCCCATATTAAGAACGCTGGAAGACTTAATGATAGAATAGCAATGCTCATCAAACTGACCTGCAGGCTTAATTAACATAATCCAAATCAGAATTTCAAGTCTTCTTTGTAGAAACTGGCAAGCTCATTAGAAAATACATATAGAAGTACTCAGAACTTACATATAGCTGTAAGACAGCACAGCATTAACTGTACTGGATGAAAATTATTAAGTTAAGAATTCTATGTGTCTTACATTATTCACATAGACTTTTCTTTGATCAAATACCTTGTGTAGTATCTTTCTCCTAATTAGACCCTAGTTGATACATTTATTCAGATCATTTCATTTTCAAGAGAACACAGGGATATATCTTAGAATCCTAACAATGTCTTTATGTGATTTCTGCTTCACTAATGGCTTTACAAAGAAATTTCTTAATCTTTCTAATCTTCAGAATGTTTCCAGGTAATGGGGGAGTAACAGTTTCAGAAGTTCTTGTGAGAATATATGAAAGTGTCTGATATATAACAGGTACTCAAATATATTATTTCCTTTCACTCCTTTCATCATCATTCTCTAAGCAATTACATCTGTTTTAACAGCTCTCACATCATTTTTTCCCATCTTCCTGTCAAAATACAATGTCCTTTATGTCCCTTTACCTTGAGGCTTTTTCAGCAAAGCCCATCTTTACTGATTGATTCATTCATTCACTCATTTGTGTGTACAGGTGCCTGGCAATGTAAACCTAGCTAAATATATATGGCTGGAAAAGTCATAGACCCTATAGGAGAACTTACTACTGCCATGCCCCTAAACCAATACAACTTCTAACTGTATTCTAAATACTGATCATTATACCCACAGATAAGTGTAGCTCTGGCCTCTCATCAAAGAAGCTTCTTTGTGCAGCAGAATGAGGTTACTACAGAGATCCACAACTGGTCAAAAATGCATGGAATAAGTGAACAACATGGGATGCCCAGCCCCAATTGATCAATACAATCCCTAAACATAAGGCTCAGGGAATATCACAGAAGATGCAGTAAAAAGACTGTGAGAGCCAGAGAACCAGGATGCCTGCTGCTAGATAGTACCTTCGAGACATGATGGGGAAGCTATAGCCATGAAATCTGAACAATATGGTTTCCTAAACAAGACCTGTATAATGACACCAGTGGACATGTCAGCATGGATGGAGGAAATTTCACAAGGTTACTGAGAGAGGAAGAATCAGTGTTCTTCATGGAAGAGTCCCCTGGTAGGTTATCCAATCTGAAATGATCGGACCTAAACACTATACATAAGAGTAACAGTAAATGGAGTCAGTAGGTTTTATATAGATAGATTATATATAACAATAATAATTACAGAAGAGGTAATGAATTTGAGAGCAAGTGGAGGGAAACATGGAAGAATTTGGAAGTGGGAGAGGGAAGGGTGGAAATTATGTAGAGGACTTATGTATGAAATCTTAATAAAATAAATAAAATATATTTGCACACACACGGCAATAGATTGAAACACGCAGTTCTCAAAAAAATATAAAGGGCATTAGTTTGCCATTGCTTATTGCTGTGAAAAAAATACCTGATCAAAGCAACGCAAAGAAGGATTTCCTGTGGCTTACAGTTTGAGGGCAAGAGTATCGCAGTACTAAAGATATATCATCAGGAGTTTGAGGCTACTGCTCACACTGTGTCCACAGTTAGGAAGCAGAGAGTGATGAATATTGTGCTTAGCTCATTTCCTCCTTTTCCTTCTGACCAGGACCCCAGTCCACAGCATATTGTCACCTACAACTAAGGTGAGTTTTCTCCTTAAATAATCTACATAATCCCTCAAAGGCATGTTCAGAGGCATGTCTCCTATATGGTTCTAGATCTTGTCAAGTTGACAATTACTATTAATCCCCATATGAAGAATACAAATGGCCAACCAGTGTGTGAAAAAATATTCAAAATCACTAAAAGTCAGGGAAATACAAATCAAAAGCACAGTGTGGTATCACTTCACCATATTAAGAACTATTAGTATAAAAAATGACTAAAGTAAATATCAATAAGGATGTCAAATAAAGAACCTAATCCCTGGGGATTTAAAATAGCAAAGCTATGATGGGAAACCATATGCAGGTTCCTCAAATCTAGATATATATCCAAAGGAAAGGAAATGAATACTCCAAGAAGATACCTGCATTTACCTGTTTATTGCAGTGCTAGGCACAAAATTGAAACTTAGTCTCCAGAAGTAGTGTAAGCATTGGGTACTTCATTATATTTTCTGCAGTAAAGACTAAAATTCATATCCTGAAATATATACTGCTTTATCATAAATCTTATTTTTCTGTTACACTATAATCACAGTATTAATTTGCATTATATAGGCAACTTATATTGTATATGAATTTTATTTTTAGTTCATTAAATAAACCATTACAAATGCCTAAAAGAGGAAAGCAGAGGTTTGATAGAGTCAAAAGGCATATATTGTGACTTAAAGAGACATGAAACAGGAAGATACAGAAATGGAACATGATTCTGGTCAAGAGGAAAAGGGAAACCTGTGTTCAAAAAGAACTAAGAAACTTTGGTGCACAAATTGGAAGTCAAGAAGCTAAAGAAAAATGGAGATGTGGCTTGTATGAAAATCAACAATCAACTTGTAAATATGGAAAGCTAATTCCTAGTAATGCTTTTTTATTGCCTAACTCTACAGCAGCCTTAGTTTTGGAGTTAAATATAGGCTCTAAGATAGAAGATGTGAAGAAACTTCAGTTAGAATTTTTAATGCAATCTTGTTTTATTGTTTTGTTTTATTCTGAAGACAAGGTTTCACTGTGCAACCCTGGCTGACCTGGAACTCCCTATGTGGACCAGGCTGGACTTGAATTCACAGAGATCTGCTTGCCTCTATCTCCCAAGTGCTGGGATTACGAGTGTGCCCCACCATGCCCAGTTTAGTTAGAATTTTGATCCCCAAAGTTTGTTACCAAGTTGAATTTGAATAATAGGTCAATTTGTTGCATAAAGTCTCTAAACCACAGAACATGCTCACAGCAGTAATTCTTGGTTACACAGCAACTGCCCTTTCTATAGGCTGGACTACAAAAATAAGAAAACTCGATGGATGTCAACATGTCAGAGGTTGGTTGGAGAGATGGCCCAGTGGTAAAGAGTGTGCACCTGTGGGTAGGTGGGCTATGGGGGGTGCAAATAGGGGAGGGGGTCTAAAATGATACTCAGTGGATGGAGTTGCACGGGGGAATGGCTGGGGACACTGACAACCCAGTGAGCCTTAACAGGAACGACAGAAAGACATTTGATCAGACATGAGAGGCTCCCTGAAAGTCAATGTTTGTGCCCTTGGCTTGGGAGACCAAGGGCACATGGTGCAGCTGCTCCCCATCCTAAGCCCCAGGAATGTGTCTTACCTGGTTGCTTCTTTGAAATATTCCTGAGAAGACTGCTTACAAAAGGTACAATCTGGGCCAGGAAGATGGCTCAGCAGGGAAAGGTGTTTGCTGCCAGTCTAATGATCTGAGTCTAATCCCCAAGACCTACATGGTGGAAGGAGAGAACTGACTCCCTCAAGTTGTCCTCTCACCTCCACACATGCACTGGGGCATACACAAACCACTCCCACCAACAAAATAAATAAATAAAATGCAACAAAACATTTAAAGATGCAATCATATTTTGTTAGAAGTTTCATGCAAATTCTTTACCACACAAAACAAAAATTAGTAATTTTATGAATTATACCACAGCATCAGTTTCAGTATTCCTGACTGAAACTGAAATACATTAGCCAAATGACTGTTCATTTTATTGGTCAAGGCTATTTAAGTTGATGAATTACATGATAAACTATCATTAAGTCACGTAAAATGTATATTTGAAGGATAGCTTTGTTTCTACATCAACACTAGATCATTTTGATTTGTTCTATTTAACTTATTAAAATAATTTATCTTATAAATATTGGACTTCAGTGATAATTTTTAAAGCACACCTTTTATGATTTTTCATGTGAAAACATAGTTTTGAAAATAACAATTTTCAAGTGGATAAACATGAAAAGCTTAAAATACTGTTCTATAAAGTTTAGCCAAGTCTTTGCTTTCTGCTTCCTGTTTGCTCGGCCTAGAAAGGAAAGGTCAGCTTTCCATTTTTTCCCCAGTCCTCAATTTAGCCTGCATTAATGTTTAGAAAATATAGGTAAAAATAGTTTTTTTTCAATCTAAAGAAGCTACTCCTATTTTAAATATCGATTCATCACTTTAATGATCTCTGAACAATCCAGGTGCTTAGTGGCTAGCACAAGACAACTACAACTCTCATTCGCCTCCTCATGAGGAGAAACTGTGGCCACACATTTAAAATTGGATGTCAGGTTACAGAGACAAGAAAACAAGCGAGGCAAGCTCAAGCTGCTTCAGAGCAATCCCTATGGCTTCCTCAGGAAAGTTTCACAAACAAGTTTTTGATACTCCTTAACAGTAGATTGGGGGTGGGGGGAACTATCAAAAAACACAAATCTGACCTTAAATCTCAGCCTTGCCACGTATTTGCTGCATGTTTTTCCCGGGTTTAAATTTCTTCTCTGGTTCTAAAATAGTAATACGTCCTTCATAAAGGGTGGGTGTAAAGACTGAATGAAATAACATATGTTAAGATACCTAACTAAACAGAAGTCTAATATTAGTTTCCTGTCTTCCCTTCCATATTTGAAGGGTACTGAATTTTAATGCATCTAAATGAAAACTCTTTAGAGGTAAATTTGTAATATATGTTTAATATTTAACTTCCACTGTTGGATGAATATGACATTCTTTATATGAAATGATGGCCACAGGAAGGAACTAATACCTAATAACTGTAAAACTGGCCAAGAACCTGTGGCTCAGGAGGTCCTAGGCTCAACTACTATTATTTTCCTAAAGGGACATAGTATCAAACTGCTTTCCAGGTCCTTATACTTATACCCACACATCAGTGCAATTCTCAACCCTCTTCAGAGAAGCTTCTTTACGAAGCAGGTGGCATTCATACAGAGATTCATAACTAGTCAAAGTACAGAAAGTACAGAAAATAAGTGACTGTGGAGAATTTAGCTCTAAATGGGATCTCTCTCTCTCTCTCTCTCTCTCTCTCTCTCTCTCTCTCTCCAAGCTTCAGGGACTACCAGAGGTCCAAGAAGACTGTCACAAAATAATGTCTTCTAGATATAACAGAGCTGTTGCACTCACGAGCTCACAGCAGCTGTGGTTGCTGACACGAGACCTGTACATCAAGTCATTTAACAATCCAGCATGGAGAGGGATGGGCCTCATAAGGTCCCACCACTACTTGAGAAGGGAAAGTCAGTTTTCTTCATTGGTGTGGCCTATGGTAGGTCGCCCATGTTGCAGTTTGTGGTAATGTACACCCATGAGCAAACAGAAAGCACTAATTAGACTCAGTGCATTATAAAATAAAAAAGAAACAGACAAAGATGTAGTTGGGAAGGAGTTATGGAGTCCAGGAGGAGTTGGAGAGGATATGATCTAAATATATTGTATTCATATTTGAAATTACCAAAGAACGGGGCTAGAGAGGTAGTTCAGTGAAAAAGAGCACTAGTTGCTGTTGCTAAGGACCTGAGTTGACTTCCCAGCACCCATATCAGGCAGCTCACAACTTCCTATAACTCCAGCTACAAGGGCTCCAACACCCTCTTCTTGCCTCCACAGGTACCCACACACGTGGTACACACATAGACACACACACACACACACACACACACACACCTACACATACAAAAAAATAATAAAAACATGAAGGGTACAATATAATCAATAATTATACTAAATAAAATGCTAACAAAGGGCAATTTATTCTATGATGACAGCATAACTTTTTCCATTTTTGTTATTCTTTTTTTTTTTTTTTTGGTTTTTTTGAGCCAGGGTCTCCCTGTAGCCCCAGCTGTCCTGGAACTCACTATGAAGACCAGGCTGGCCTTGAACTCACAGAGATCCGCCTGCCTCTGCTTCCCAAGTGCTGGGACTACAGGTGTGCACTACCACGCCCAGCTCAGTTGAGCATAGCTGCCTTCCAGTTTTGTTATTCTTAACTTAGCTTTTGTTGTTGTTTGGGGGGGGTTGTTTTGTGGGGTTTTTTGTTTGTTTGTTTTGACACACTGTCTCCCTGTAGCCCCAGCTGTCCTAGAACTCACTATGTAGACCAGGTTGGTCTTGAACCTGCCTCAGAGTTCTGGGATTAATGCCCTGCGCCACCACAACTGGCCAGCTTTGGCTTTTAATAACACATATTTTACTAACTTTGTGCTAGAAAGAGCAAATTAAAATTCATTTTAAAAGTGTTTATCGGGCTGGGGAGATTTCTCAGTGGTTAAGAACACTGGTTGTTCTTGCACAAGAGCTGGGTTCGTATCCCAGCACCCACATGGCAACTAACAACTGTCCGTAACTCCGGTCCCAGGGAATCTGACAGCCTCTTCTGACTTCCTCGGACATTGCACGACATGGGTACACTTACCTACATGCAGGCAACACACATACACATAAAATGAAAATAATAAATAAAAAATTTTTTTTGTTCTTTTTGAGACAGAGTCTCCCTGTAGGCCCAGCTGTCCTGGAACTCACTATGTAGACCAGGCTGGCCTTGAACTCAGAGTATTTATCAATCAGTCCTATTAAAATTTTGGCATACCCAAACATCTTTCTCAGTCTCTGAGAACTGTATACATTTTACATACAAAATAAGTATGGTTCATCCTTTCACCCTTGGGCAAAACTGATTGGAGCAGACATGGAACTTTTCCTAAACTAACTTAATTATACTATTTCTTGTGAGAAGTAGAGAAGAGGAATTCCAGTCTTGCTAGAAGCAAGCTCAAGAACTTAGTAGCCATGTGCACAGAGACTCAGAGAAGGCCAGACTACAGCAAGGGAGAATTGGTAGGAATCACGGAAAAAGGAGTCATAGCTAGAACTAAGGACAAAAACGCCAAAAGAATAGATGACAGGTGGGCATGGTGGTGCATGCCTTTAATCCCAGCACTTGGGAGGCAGAGGCAGGCAGATTTCTATAAGTTTGAGGCCAGTCTGGTCTATATAGCAAGTTCCAGGCCAGCTGGGGCTACAGGGAGACCCTGTCTCAAAAAGACCACAAAAAAATTAAAGGGGGATGGAGAGATGGCTCAGCAGTTAAGAGCACTGATTGCTCTTGCAGAGGACCCGGGTTCGAGTCCCAGAACCCACATGGTGGCTACGAACCATCCTTGATTGCAGTTCCAGGGAAATCTGATGCCCTCTTCTGACTTCTGCAGCACTGCACAACACGGGTGCACTCATATGCATGCAGGCAATACACTCATATATGTAAAATAAAAATAAAATATATACATATTTTTTAAAAAAGAATAGATGACAATGTTTCTAAATATTCCAGGTGTCTGCCCTTGGCCTCTGCTGGCCCAATTAGGCTAATTCCAGCATCACTGCATTTCTGTTACTTAGTAAAAGCCAAAGTCAAGGATAAGATATGAAACAAAACAATCTATCAAACATTTATATATTCTCCAAGAACATTTTTTTTGTTTTTTATAATTTTATTTTCCTTTTTTAAAACTAAATAATTTATTGAGAATTTCATACGTGCATATAAGGTGCTTTGATCAAATCTATGCCCACTTCCTCCCCTCCAACTCCTCCCATATCTCCCCATCACTTTTTTCTGATAACTCCATGTACTCTTTCTTCTTCTTTATTTATTTTTTATGGGCTTTTGGCTACTCTAACATTCCCCCCTCTGAAGAGGTAACCCTAAAATCTTTTAAAGATTAGATACAAGCTCCCAAATATTTTCAACATTTTTGGCCTTTGGAACAGAGTAGGTTGCTAAGAGGCCTAAGCACATTATGAGTTTTAGCCACAAAACTGGCTACTTTGAGGGGGGTCTTTTTACCCTAACTGCCTAGCAAATTCCTACTTCCTATTCTTATCACACCATCCTCTGAAGGGGTTACCCAAATTGACAATAGGGAATAGGAATGCAGACCGCTCTGGCTTCTTCCATGCTGAACAGGAAAGCAGGGTGAGGCAACTGGAGTACCCCTTCAGTGGGTCTATCTAAAAGACCTCCAAATTGCATAACTCTTGTCTCTAAGGGGAAAAGAAAGTCCTTGAATCATGAATAGGAGATGTGAAGAAGTAAAGGCGAGACTAATTAGCATTATAAGCTCTAGACGGAACTACAAAAAAGTCAGAACAGGGCAATTTTCAAATGTTCATATGTGAGTCCATTGTAATTTCTTGACAAGGGCTTCCAAAAGCATCCCTCTATTGGGTGCCTCCTCATTTTTCTCTTGTCTTCCAAGGCTGGACTCGAGAGTGATGGATTCAGGATTTGCTTTCAGGTATTTTGATAGCTGTTGGAGTGGTAAGAATCAGTGTCAATTCCCTCTCAAAGACTTCGAGATAACTGAGGGGTTGCTGAGGTGTATGTATGACCTCAGGGTATGCACACTGGAAAACCTTTACACAGCATGGGTCATGCCTTCTCTTCCTAGCCTTCCCCAGATTGTATACTTTAGCCCTCTCCAAATCCAGGAGGCCATGTGTGATTAGGGCCAAATTACATACAGTTGGCTGGGAAGAGCAGCTGGATAATCTGGTGAGGGTCCAATGACCCTACTTGGCCCTCCTTTAATGAACGAGCACAATGGTCAACAAGCCCAATTGTGACGATGTTTAGTGATCAGGCTCAGCTGAAGCCGTGATGATGGTAGTTATTTCATGCAGAAAGGCCTGCTATATAGCATCATCTTATTAAAAGGACCTGGAATTTAAAAGGATTTGGTGCTAGAATCCACATGTATGTGAGGGAGAACATACATCATTTGTTTTTCTGACTCTGTTACTTCACTTAGTATAACAGTTTCTAGATCCAGCCATTTACCAGTAAATTTCATTATTTCATCTTTCTTTACTGCTGAATAGAACTCCATTGTGTAATTATACCACTTTTTTGTTAACCACTCATCAGTTGAGGGGCACTTATGTTGCTTCCATCTCTTAGCTATTGTGAAAAGAGCAGCAACAAACATGGTTGTATAAGTGTCTATACAATAGGATGAGTCCTTTGGGTATATGCCTGGTATATAACTGGGTCACATGGTAGGTTCATTTTTAGTTATTTACGAGTTCTCCACATTGTTTTCCATAGAGGTTTCAGGAGTTTGCAATCCCACCAGCAGTGAATGAGCATTCCCCTTTCTCCACATCCTCGCCAGCGTTTGGTATCATTTGTTCTTTTGATCCTAGCCAGTCTAATTGGTGTAAGATGATACTTTAGGGTGGTTTTAATTTGCATTTCCCTAATTACTAATGATGTTGAACACTTTTTGAGATGTTTCTTAGCCATCTTTATTTCTTCCTTTGAGAACTTTCTGTTTAGATCTTTAGCTCATCTTTTCATTGAGTCATTTGGTTTCTCGACTCTGTTTTTTTGAGTTCTTTATATATTCTCCAATAATATTTTAACATACAGAAAAATAACTAAACAAGGAAAAATATCTAATATTATATAGTACATTCTTTCTATGGCCTCATTTTCTGTTTTTTTATATCACTGGTAGTATAGTTTCTAAAAAATTTACAATTATAACAAAATTAAATTGCATTTAGAGAAAACAATAGGATTATTAATAAAATAAAAATGAAATCAGTAATATTTGTAGTCCCAGCACTTTGGAGGCAGAGACAGGCAGATTTCTGTGAGTTCAAGGCCAGCCTGGTCTACATAGTGAGTTCCAGGCCAGCTAGGGCTACAGGGAAACCCTGTTTCAAAAAGACCGAAAAAAAAAAAGAAATTAGTAATATTTTGATGTTGATGTGGCAATGACTATGAGCTCCAATTATGTAGGAGAGTTAAACCAGAATAGTTTTCAAATGATCTAGACATGGAATGTGTTTAGGGACCAGCACAAAGAGGTTTTTTTTAATTTTATTTATTATTTTTAATTTTATGTGTATGAATGTAATGCCTGCATGTATGTAGGTGCACAGTGTTGTGCAATGCTCGTGGAGGTCAGAAGAGGGCATTGAATTGCCCTGGAATTGTTGTTATGGATGGTTGTTAGCTGCCATGTGGGTGCTGTGAAATTGAACCCAGGTCCTCCATAAGAGTAACCAGTGCTCTTAACCACTGAGCCATCTCTCCAGCCCACAAAGTGTTATTTTTAATGAAGCAGAACCGGGAGCAGGGCAGAGTAAGGTAAGGATAAATATTGCTGTAGTCTTTCATTCAGCTTTTTCTTCTAAGTACACACTTTGAAGTAACTAAGTCACAAAGTTAGCTATGATTCTCACTAGTAGTCAGGGTCAAAAGATGCTAAAAGTCACTGGCAAAGTCATTTTTTCTAAAGTACAAACTGATTGTAAGAGAACCCTGTCATTATATTTCCATGACATTTCTACTCCATGATTAAAGGGAAATAAAAACACTCCTAAGAAAGAATTATTGAAATTAACTCAAAATAGATTACAAACTAAATGTAGAATACAAAATATTAAATTTTTAGAAGAACATAGAAGAGAAATTCTACAAGATCCTTTGATTTGGATCTCACGTGGCCTCCAAAGCCCCACATACTAAATGGTTAATTAGCAGCCTGTGGCACTATTGGAAAGATGGTAGAATGACTGGAGGTAGGGCTCATTAGAAAGAAGTTGGGTTATTGAGAGCTGCCTCTAAAGGAGATGCTGGAAACTTCCTGATGCTTCTTTCTCCCTGAGTCCCATGAACTGGAATTTCTGAAAGTATTAGCAAAGTAAAATTTTCCCAAATTGACAAAGACTCTAGAAGGTAGACATATTTCTGATGTTCATGAATCAGCAAAATTAATATTGTGAAAATGGCTATATTACTGAAAACAATCTACAAATTCAATGCAATGACCACCAATATGCTCAAGACATTTTTCACAGAAATAGAGAAAACAATGCTAAAAATGCACATGGAAGCACAAAAATCCTTGAATATCCAAAGCAATCCTGAGGAGGATAAAAGCAATTCTGGAAAATCACAATTTTTGATTTCAAATTATATTACAGTGCCATGGTAATCAGAATAGCACTGAGCCAAAAACAGACACAGGGGGCTGAAGAGGTGGTTCAGCAGTTAAGAGCACTGGTTCTCTTGCAGAGGACCTGGGTTTGGATCCCAGTACCTACATGGTAACTAACAACCATCCATAAATCCACCTCCAGGGAATCCAATACCATCTTCTGATCTCTGCAGGCATTGCATGACACAGGTGCACTTACACACATGCAGACAATACATTCATACACATAAAATAAAAATAATAAATAAGTTTCTAAAAAACAGATCAATGTAATAGACTTGTGGCTCTACCAACAGATCCATGCAGGTATAATCATCTGATTCATGACAAAAATGGCAAAAATATACAATGGAGAAAAGTTTTCCCCTTCAACAAATGATATTGGAAAAATAATATTCATATATAAAATAATGAAGCTAGATCCCTGTAAAAAAAGTCAATTCAATATGGATTAAAGACCTTTGTAAGACTTACAACTTTGAAAGTACTAGAAGAAAATGAAAAGGGAACACCTCAATATATGGCCATAAGCAACAACATTCTGAGTAAGACTACAGAAGTTCGGAAAATAATAGCAAGCATTGAAAGATGGGATTTCATTCAATTAAAACATTTATGTATAAGAGTGGAGCCAATTGCTAGAGTGAAGAGACAGTCTAGAGAATGCATGAAAAATATTTGCCATTTATTCATCTGACAGTGAAGTAATATCCAGAATATATGAACAACTCAAAAAATTAAACACCACAAAAATACATTATACACTTACTGACAAATAAGTTTATCAGAGAGTTCTCAAAGGAAGTGCAAATGACTAACAAATACATGAAAAAATATTCACCCTTAACCATCAATGAAATGCAAATCAAAACTACACAGATTCTATCTCACTCTAGTCAGAATGGTTATCCAAAAAAACAAACTAATAAACAGAAACAAAAAAATGACAATGAATGTTGTATATCACAGGGATCAGGTGTAAACTGATGCAGTTACTATTACATGGAAGTCAGAGTGGAGTTCCCTCGAAAAACTACAAATAGAGGTAGTATACCACTCCTGTATAGATGTTCAAAGAATTCTAAGTCATCATACCACAGAGATATCTGTACATTCATGTTTATTGCAACACAATTCACAGTAGCCAGTTTTTAGACTAAGCATAGGTAACTAGCAACAAATGAATAAATAAATATATATATACATAATATTTAGCCATAAAGAATGAATTGGTGGCATCTTCAATAAAATGAATGCAATTGTAAATCATCATGTTACGCATATAAGCCGGACTCAGAAAGACAAATGTCACCTGTGATGATCAAAGTACATTTTATGTAGATGTATGCCATAAAGAATCCAGTAGCCTGTATAATTAACACATGCTAAAAAAATGAGTGAAAAAATAAGTATAACTTTCTTCCTTATAGACTGATTTAGCTCAGATATTTCTCACAGTGACAGAAAGCTAAATAGTACAAGTTAGGCAAAGATCTTCTAGCTGTGCTACAAAAATCAGAACACATGAAAAACGAAACAAAATTCTAAAGTATTTTGGTCTGAGAAAGACACTAGCATGAGAATGCAAAGACAAGCAACAAAACACACATCTGCTCAAGGATTCTATATCCAGGATCTAAAGAACAATATATACATCACTAATACGGGTAACCTACTTTTTTAAATGGCCAAATCTAAACACCCAAAGACAGAATGTCTAAATACATGAAAGGATGCTCAAAATCATTAACTATTAAGTACATACAAATTAGTACAATGAGATGATTCTGTATCCATTCTCATTTTATAGATTTTCCTATACTTTCTTTTTACAAATAATATCACATAAGCTTCATTTTTCTACAACATATATTTTATTGAATTTTTGTGCACACAATATATCTTAATCATGTTTATTTATGTATCCTGCATAAATGTGGATAAACATCTGCTAAATATGGTCCTCACAAAACAAACAATTTTTATAGATACAATCCCCTTGGTGTATCTAATGTACAACAGGTAAAAAAAAAAATAAGAAAAGCCTCACGGCATGTCCTAACATTCACTTAGAGACTATGAGTCTTATTTTTTATTGAATTTTTGTGATTTTCTTACAATGTAAGTTGATGGTATTTAGATCCTCTCCCTTATTCAAACCTCCCCCTACGACTCCCACCAACCCAATTTAATGTGCTCTCACATATATGGCTTACAACTATGAGTCTTCTTGCATGGTTATTGTATACTCACATTCATTTTTATGTGAGTGGACCATTTCAAATCACTTGCCTCATTTGAGCTTCTCTTTTTGCATTTTATGAGTTACTTTTTTACCTTATATTTTCATGCTTAACCACTTGTTTATTTTGCTACTGTTCTTTTCTAATTTGCCTCTTACCTTTTGTCTTTAAATGCTCAAATTTATTGTGGTATGATTTATGTACAATAAAATTCTTCCCTTATGAAATAAAAGGCATTACTATATAACTACTTAAATTGCTAAATTTCTTTTTAGATTTAACACTTGACAATATCAAGTTATTAGTAAGTATGTTAAGCAACAGAAATTCTTGCAGAATGCTTCCAAGTGCAAAAAAGCACACTACCTTGAAGAATATTTTTAGCATTTTCTTTCAAAATCAAGCACTTGCTATACGTAACCTCAGTTGACAGTATTGCCTAGACAAACATTTTTGGAAATCTATATGTAAATGATTGAAGTTGCTTTACTTACAACCACTCCAAACTGAAAACAACCTGAGTGTTCTTCAAATAGTGAATAAAACTGGTAAGTTTATATCAAAAAACACTAATCTACATAAAAAGAAAGTACATCCACTACTTTACATGGCTCTCAAAGTATGCTAAGTCAAAGGAACCTGATTCACAAAATCAAACACTGTATGATTGCATACAGAAGACATTCCGCAAAAGACAAAACTAGAAACAGAAAACGAATCCTTCCTTGCCAGGGCTGGACTGAAGGAAATGAGTGACCACACATTAAGGGAACATGAAACATGATGGAACTCTTCCATGTGATGATCATAATAGCAATGACATGGCTACCATAAGTTTGTCAAAACTCAAGAGACATGCATGTAAACAGGTTAGTATTTTTTATTTTTAGCATCTTTTTAATAATTTTAGGAAGTAATTTATGTAAACTTACTAGTTCTGCAGGTTTTGTAGCTTTTAGAAAAACTTTATTGAGAATTTTATGCATGAATATAAAGTTTTGAACAAATCCACGCCCATGCCCTCCCCTCCAACACCTCCCATATCTCCCCATCACTTTTTTCTGACAACTTCGTGTACTCTTTCTTTCCTTCCTTCCTTCCTTCCTTTTCCTTCCTTCCTTCCTTCCTTCCTTCTTTCTTTCTTTCCTTCCATTTGTTTTTGAGACAAGGTCTTTCACTAAACCTGGAACTCATGAATTCAGCAGTACTGGCTGGTAAGCAAACTCTACCTATTTTCATTTCCCCAGTGCTGGGACTATAGGCCCACACCAGATTTTTTTATGTAGGCACTGGGAATCAGAACTTAGGTCCTCATGATTATGCTATGGATATTTTGACTGAGCCTCCTCCGCAGTCCCACTTCCTGGATTTTAAGACATTCCCCCGTCCGGAGAGGTATCCCTAAAATCTTTTAGGGATTAGGTAAGAGTTCCCAAATACTTTTGACATTTTGGGCCTTTGGAAGAGAGTATGTGCTACGAGGCCCAAGGACATTTTCACTTTTAGCCAAGAAACTGGCTGCTTCTTTTTGGGGTCTTTTCACCTTAACTGCCTAGCCAATTCCTACCTCTTATTCATATCACACCATCCTCTGAAGAGGTTACCTAAATTTCCAATAGGGAATAGGGACACAGACTGCTCTGGCATCTTCCATGTTGAACAAGGACTCAGGGTAAGACAATTAGGGTACCCCTTCAGTGAGTCTATCTAAAAGATCTCCAAATTGTATAACTCATCTGTAGGGAAAAAAGAAAGTCCTTGACTGGTGCATAGGGGATGTGAAGGAGAAATAAAGGCAAGAGTAGTTAGCATTACAAGTTCTAGACAGGGAACCAGGAAAAAAGTCAGAACAGGGTAAATTTCAAAAGTTCATATCAGAGTCCCTGTGATGGGTAAAGGCTTTCCAGTGTGCATACCCCAAGGTCACTCATACACCTCAGCAACCCCTCAGTCATCCTTGTAAGTAAGCTCAGTAAAGTCATTGGTTCCCCAGGAAATTTTTAATCAAACATTGGCCTGACACTAGAACATTAAAGGGGAATAAGCATTGATTAGTATCCCCAGGAAAAGAATTCTCACAACAGATGGAAAATGTATTTGTTAATGCTATTATGTCTCACAATTATTTTTTAAAAAAGAAAGAAAATGAGAATAT